>NW_028252817.1:0-197888 GCF_964263255.1 Lissotriton vulgaris | reverse complement strand
GACCTTAAAGATATATATATATATATATATATATATATATATATATATATATATATATATATAGCAGTACTCTATCCTTCCAGAATCCAGTAAGCAAACCACGGACTCAGATAGACAACGCGGACCCAATTTTTTCGTGCGTTTCTTCTTTTATTTAAGTTTTCCGCCCTGCATCAGTATGCCGCCATGACGCGTTTCGGTCCGACCTGGACCTTGATCACATGACGCGTTACTCATGGACCGGTGCCAAATTTAAAGTGCAAGATAACACAAAATTGTAAACAGCTGTGACATTACAAAAATAGAACTGAAAAACAGACTATGTAACGCACTATGTATATGAATCAGACTGCAAAAAGATTTACATGGGGATTCCAGTGGAATGTACAAGTTAAAATCACAACTATATACAGAATTTCATAAATGTACACCTTCATATATGTAAAAAAATATATATATACATCTCTATAAAAATATATATATCTTTCGTAATAAATAAAGACATTATTAGTACATAGCTCCTTAATTGATTTACGGAACTATAACCACATAATTTTGATATGCAGCACGGCCACTGGTCACACACTTTGCGTGCATCCATCTGCAGTCTGTAATTTGCTGTTTACATTAATACTGCCCAAGTGGGCGAGCACTTAACCAAAAGTTGGCAACCTGATCCTAGTATTGAATGATCGATATTATCAGCTGCCTGAATATTTTAGGCGAGAAATGTAGTGATAAATTAACAATGAATCAGTGAAAAATAAATCAAAAGTACTACTTCGATTACAACTAATAACCACCAATGTGTTCAGTGAGTAATTGAAAAAAGACAATGCTAAGTTACATTAAATCAGCGCAGATGTATGTGTAGAGAAACATATGAAGGCATTCTATAATAGATAAATGGAGAGTTTTAGCAGTACCATAGCAGTATATTTTCTTAAACAATGTTCCAAAACATATAGGAAGTGCAAAGCTAACCAAACTTTCTATCTTTAAATACAGGGACAGTGAGACTTGATTTATATACATGTATATAAGTCCTCCGTGGTGTTAAGACCATTTGGAACTTTGGAATTTAATTCCAAGATGTGTCTAGTCTCCAACACTCTTAAGGCACTATCCCTGTTTCCCCCTTTGCGCGACGGAGGTATACAGTCTATGGCAAAGTACTGAAGAAGAGTGTTGTCACTGCCATGTTTGGCTTCAAAATGCCGTGCAACCGGGTATGTTTGGTCCTTGTTGTTAATAGCCCGGAGGTGTTGAAGGATCCTCATGTGCACGGGTAACTTAGTACTGCCAATATAACGCAATGCGCAAGGGCATTCCAACACATAAACAACGTATTCAGTTTTACATGTCGTTTGATTTTAACAGGTTGGGGCAAGAAAGGAGTGTTATATTCCTTAACAGTTTTGGCATGCTTACAAGCTTTGCAATGAAAACATTTAAAAAAGCCTTTTTGTTTGGAAAGCCAATTAGTTGGGGGCCTGATTTCAGGATTACATTTGTCCAGACTATTACCCATGGATCTGGCTTTACGAAAAGTTATTTGAGGGGTAGGGTTGTCCCTAAGTAAATCCTCACCAATAACGGGATCCTTCAACAATAAATCCCAATGTCTTCTGAGTATTTTTCTAATGGCCGCCTGTTGTTTGTTATAGGTGACAATGACCCTCACCTTTTTACTGGCACCACTAGCCGTGATTGGGGTTCTAGGGGCTAAAGCACTTTCACGATTCAGAGACTCAGTTTTGTGAATGGCTTTCTCTATAATCGCAGGACTGTATCCCCTTAGAAGGAACCGTTCCTTACAACTCCTCTGTGCCAGTTTGCATTCCTCCTCATCACTACAGATGCGTTTGATCCGCAGCATCTCCCCGTAGGGGATGCTGTTGATCAAGTGCTGGGGATGGTGACTAGAAGCATGAAGAACCGAGTTTCCAGCAGTAGGCTTACAATGTAATCTGGTACATATACTGTTATTATTTATATATACTTCAACATCTAGAAAGACTACAGAGGTCTTGCTCATGTGAGCAGTGAAATGCAGGTTCAATAGATTATAATTTAAGCTGTCAATGAAGTCCCTGGCTACTTCCTCTGACCCCCTCCGGTCTATAGTTTCCACAGAGGCTTGTTAGTGGGAATAAAAAATAAAGTGTTCCAAAATAATACTGGGTTCTGGAGGTATTGTACTACAGAATATCGAGGCTAGGAATATCCAGATACATTAATATCCTGTATGGAATATTGAGGGACAAAATAAGGTAAGTGGTTATGGAGGAGGTATAGATTAACTATTCCTAAATCCATATCTATAGACCTTAAAGATATATATATATATATATATATATATATATATATATATATATATATATATATATATATATATATATATATATATATATATAAATATATATATATATATATTACCTACTGGCGGTCGCCAGTAGGTATATATAGTTAGGATTTTTTCTCTATGGGATTTTTGAAAATTCTATGTCTAATAACTTTGGCGTTTGTGGACGGAATTGGCTGAAATTTTCAGGAAAATGGAACATTTTGTTTCTGAGCAGCCCCTGACAATTTGGAGGGGTTTCATCAAGGGGGGGCTGAGAAAAAAGGGGGGTCCCAAAACACGTTTTTCCCATGTTAATTTCCATAGGGCGCTTGGCCTCACTTTTAGCTCGAACGGCTGAATGGATTTGCACGAAACTTGGCAAAATTGTAGGGACTGTTAGCCCGATGTGCCTTTGCTAGGTCTCAATATATGTGCTCCAGTGGATTTTGAATAATTTAGGTTCAAAAAAAGATATATATCTGGGCGGAGCCTAACCACACATCTGATCTGATTGGCTGTCAGCAATTCATCCAAGAAGTGTTGGCAGCCATCTTGGGACCAATATACATGATAGCACCTCATTAAAAAGCATTGTAGTTAATAGAGGGTTTTAGGACTTTAGTTACATTATAAATCATTTGTTGATGGTACCATACTCGTTTTAGGAATTGTGGTGGGTTCTAAGGTGATTTTACCATGTGAAAAAACCTTCTGCTGTGATATCATGAATATTGTTTGAAAGAAAACTAATATCTCATGATTTTCCCACAGTGGTTTGGAAGGGGATCTATAAGCTAAACTGAAAGCATATTTTCTGTAAATTCACATTATCTTTCTCAGTCATGTGAAAATGAAGTCTGACATTCTCAGTAAAACATGTACATCCAACAAGGACAGAGACTGTCAGTTGATTCCTTTGTGTTCTACTGCAGCCTCCTAGAGTGTTCTAAAGAACAACTAGAGCGCTAACAGTCCTACTTATTACAAAGGTATGGCACACCTGAAGCCATCTTGATTGGAATAAAGTAGTAACTCTTAAAACATTTAATTTAAAAAGAAACAACATGAGGGGGTATATTTTGCCATAGAAAGTATGATTAGTGCTGCAGAATAAAAAATTAGGGCACATTTTGAGTGACTTCTCAAATCCTTTTCTATTTCATTAAAACATTCTGACATGCAGTCTCCCAAAATGGCCACCAGAGACAAAAGAGCCCAAATGTAGCCCAAATATCACCCAGATGTATCCCAAGCATAGCCCAATGACAGAATGTCCCATAGTGTTCTAAAGAACAACTAGAGCGCTAACAGTCCTACTTATTACAAAGGTATGGCACACCTGAAGCCATCTTGATTGGAATAAAGTGGTAACTCTTAAAACATTTAATTTAAAAAGAAACAACACGAGGGGGTATATTTTGCCATAGAAAGTATGATTAGTGCTGCAGAATGAAAAATTAGGGCACATTTTGAGTGACTTCTCAAATCCTTTTCTATTTCATTAAAACATTCTGACATGCAGTCTCCCAAAATGGCCACCAGAGACAAAAGAGCCCAAATGTAGCCCAAATATCACCCAGATGTAGCCCAAGTATAGCCCAATGACAGAATGTCCCAGAGTGTTCTAAAGAACAACTAGAGCGCTAACAGTCCTACTTATTACAAAGGTATAGCACACCAGGAGCCATCGTGATGGGAATAAAGTGGTAACTCTTAAAACATTTAATTTAAAAAGGAACAAAATGAGGGGGTATATTATGCAATAGAAGGTATTATTAGTGCTGCAGAAAGAAAAATTAGGGCACATTTTGAGTGACTTTTCAAATCCTCTTCTATTTCATTAAACAATTCTGACATGCAGTCTCCCAAAATGGCCACCAGAGACAAAAGAGCCCAAATGTAGCCCAAATATCACCCAGATGTAGCCCAAGTATAGCCCAATGACAGAATGTCCCAGAGTGTTCTAAAGAACAACTAGAGCGCTAACAGTCCTACTTATTACAAAGGTATGGCACACCTGAAGCCATCTTGATTGGAATAAAGTGGTAACTCTTAAAACATTTAATTTAAAAAGGAACAAAATGAGGGGGTATATTTTGCCATATGAATTATGATTAGTGCTGCAGAAAGAAAAATTAGGGCACATTTTGAGTGACTTCTCAAACCCTCTTCAATTTCATTAAAATATTCTGACATACAGTCTCCCAAGATGGCCACCAGAGACAAAAGAGCCTAAATGTAGCCCAAATATCACCCAGATGTACCCCAAGTATAGCCCAATGACAGAATGTCCCAGAGTGTTCTAAAGAACAACTAGAGCGCTAACAGTCTTACTTATGACAAAAGTATGGCACACCAGAAGCCATCTTGATTGGAATGAAGTGGTAAGTCTGAAAACACTCAATTTAAAAAGGAACAACATGAGGGGGTTAATTTTGCCATAGAACGTATGATTAGTGCTTCAGAAAGACAAATTAGGGATCATTTTGAGTGACTTCTCAAATCCTCTTCTATTTCATTAAAAAAATTCTGACATGCAGACTGAAACATGCACTTTGAATACCAGCAGCAGACGTCCCTGGTGAGCAGTAGCTTTACTACAGTGATCTAATGTGCAATTAGAGTGCTAACATTCAGAATTTATGGCAAATGTGTGACACATCTGAATGCCTTCTTGATGGAACCAAAGTAAACAAGCATTGAAAATGCAATAGATCTCGCCCTCGTTTAAGTTAAAGCCATTCTGTTTGTAATGAGGTGGCTTTTTAGCTTTGCTTTTATTCGTGTTTTTTCAACTTTCATGTAAATAACATGCATCTGTATGCATATAAGTATATGTATGCATGCATTTATGTTTGTATTTATATAGATATACAGATGATATATGTTTATATATGTATGTGTATTGCGTTGAGTTCGAAAACAGCACAGCACAGCGCAGCAGTAACACGCCGTGCAGCAGGAACGAAAGTTGAGTAAAGCCACAGACTCCGTGCTCTTGTTACCAGTGAATTTTATTCGTGATAGAATAACAGCCCACCAGTCGTCATGACGCGTTTCACCTCAGCCGAGGCTTGACATCACTGATGACATCTCAAATGACATCACTGATGACATCACTGATGACATCTCTTTTGACATTACTGATCACATCACTGATGATATCATTCATGTGATAATACGATGAACCTCTTCAGACTCTAATATAACCTTAGATACAATCAGTGTAAACAGACACTCACAGACTGTCACTCATCCATGCAGTTACTCACACACCTAGTCAGTCACGCAAAGAATCAATCACACCTCCATTCCTCAACTATACAGTTATACAAACTTTACTTATTCAAACATATACTAACACATATTTAATTTCTTATACAATCCCTGATACAAGTTCACAATGATCCATACAGCCACTCACACATTCACTGGCTCTTATGCACAGTTATTTATATATGTCAACTCTCACATGTACTGTGTTTTACATATGTACTTACTTTGACATGTAGCACTGAGATATCCATTCACTCACCAATACACTCATGCACACAGTCAACCGCCCATACAGCTGTTTCCACATGCACTTTTGAAACCATACATCTAGTGAATCAACTGCTCACACATCTATGGACAGAGTCATACACCTCCCAGCCACCCACACACACACTCAGTCTCCCATACAAATACCTGGGCTACCAATCAATAACCCATATAGTTACTCATATAGGTACTTATCAACACATGCAGCAGTTTACAGAACAACAGACATAATAATGCACAAATTAAGACAGTTTAGTCACTAACCCATGCACTCAGTGAGACATATTTAATCACTCACTCATACAGTCAGTCATGCACCTACTAAATCCTTCATCCAGACACTTATACATCCACTCATTCTTCAATATGTAAGACATATTTACATTTTACAGAAACATACAGTCACTGGATGTTGTCATCAGTGATGTCATCAGTGATGTCACTGACCATGTCATGAATGATGTAATATGTGACATCATCAGCAGTGGATTGCGGGTGCGCGATATATAGTTAGCGCAACTAACTATATATGGAATTTCAATGGTTTTATGCGAGTAAAATAAGGTTTTGTAAATGCAAATCCCTAACTATATATGGTCTATAACCTATGGTTTTTTCAGTGAATTTTCAAGGTTTTGTAAATGCAAATTCCTAACTATATATGGTCTATAACCTATGGTTTTTTCTGTGAATTTCATTGGTTTTTTAAAAGCTAACATCTGTAGCTGTAAAATGTATTCTTCTTTAAATCTTAAAATATATTTTAGATGTTTATTAATAATTTTTTTTTTAATATTTTTTTTCTTCGCTTCTAGTTCGCGAACCGGGAAGCTTTCCGTTAGCTCATCTTGATGCCGCGACCTAGTCCGCGAACCGGCCAACGTTACGTTAGCGGAACTGTGACGCGTCGCGGAAGCGCGACGTATCACGTTGTCGCGTAATGCGTCTAATGACGCGCTGCGTTAGCGCTCCCGGAAGTGCTCCGGACCGCGAACCGGAAGCGATCCGGGACGCGGCGCGCACCGCGTAACGTAAGCGGAACAGGTCATGTGACTTGTTTATCAAACTTTTCATTGGTTCATTCCACTTTTAGTTTCCAAATGATGTATGACTAGGTCATGTGACCTAAAAATAACACTTTTCATTGGTTCAGAAATTTTGCTTTTCCCAAATCATGTAAACCCCTCCTTCTTTCCTCACTCTGACTTTCATCTTGGTGAGAGAAAGACCATTTACCTGGAGTTCAACAATGGCTTCCATATTTGCTGCAGCTGGTGCACCCCCACCACCACCTCCACCTCCTCATAAGAAGAGAGGACCACCAAGTCAATTTACCTCCAACAGAGAGCAGGAAGAGGAGGAAGAAGAAGAAGAGGATACAGATCAACAACAATTTATCCCGGAGTTGCCCCGTGTTTCTAAGAGAAAAACCAGTTTCATCTGGCAGTTTTTTTCCATCCCTCCAGGGGAGAAGAAGGTGAACGCGAAATATGCCACCTGCCTCATCTGTGATTACAGATTGTCTAGAGGCACAGAGAAAAAATATAGTATGGGCAACTATACTATGCATCGACATATGACCAGGTGGCATCCCTTAAACTACAGCCGGGCTGAGTTAAGGGACCTACAAGACAATCCCCCGACAACTCCTGTGGCCAGATCTACCTCAACAATGTCGTTGACAGGAAGAGAGGCACAGGAAACTGTGCCAAACATTCAACCCAATTTTAAACATATGAGGTTTACTTGTATATATTGTGGTGCTATGTTGTCGTATGGGAACATGAGCGTCAACTTGATTAATATGGTGTTCGAAAACCATAAGTGCCCTAATGCACCCAAGCAGTAATTTTTTTTTTGCTCCTGTTGAGCCGTTTTCAATGCCTGTTTTTTTGTTGGTTCCCCTCCATAAAAAACACAAAAAAACATAAAACTGTTCTAAAAATACAAAAAAATCAAAAAATGTTCAGAAAAAAAAAATATATATATATAAAACAACAAAAACAAAAAAAAAAAGTTCTTTTCAGAACTACCTCCCCTTTCAAATAAAATTGCTAGAATGTTTATCACTCTGGCAAGCTCTATTTCTTTTGGTTCGCTTCAAGTTCGCTGACCGGTTCGCGAACTGGAAGCGAACTAAAAAAATATTTTTTTTAAAAAAAGAAGAGTTAGTATAAGGGAAGTAAACAGAGAATAATGTAAAAAGAAAGACAGCTATAGAGAGTAAATGAGAGATAGTGTCAGTGACATCATCAGCAGTGCATTGCGGGTAAAAAGAGTAGAAAACATTTACCTTATAATTCTTGTTACCTTTTTAAAATATTTTTTCATACTTTCAATCTGTAAAACAGAGAACAAACATTTCCAAAAATATTAAAACATGTATTTAAAAATTAGAAAAGACAAGGGAAAAGGTTCAAGAACAAACAGTTTTTCAACAACTTTGACATTTACAGAAGTCTCTGCTTCTCTACGTCCCCTACACAATCCTAAATATATATATTTTAAAGAAACTGTATCTTGATGTTGATGAACTGAGGCCTATTTTGGAACATGGTGCTTTTTTTGCACTGCTAATGTCTCACAATAGTGATGCAATTGCAGCGCAAAAAAGATGTAAAGCCATCATAAAATTGTGTCTAACATTTTAAATGATTGTTTCAGGATGCAAATAAGATGTGTGCTTTCAACAGCTTTCTTTGAGGTGAGGCCTATTCATTTTTTTTTTTTTTAAAAAACAGTACCCAGAAGTACAGCACTGTAAGGATTAAAATTGACACTTACAGAAGACTCAGTTTCTCCATATCTACTTCACATTTCTAAATGTATATCATAAGTACAAAAAGCAAAACATTAATTATACATGTTAAATGGTTTATTTTTGCTGTTCTCAGAATGTATCAAATTTCACTTAAATCAGTGACTTGAAGGTATTCATCATGTAACAGCGGGGAAAAAAAAACACAATCAAAATGATTGTGTTTAAAAAACCCATTCAACATAAGAAATCTGAATTCAAAACTCCTTAAAATTAACTTACTTTCAATGACGTCGAAGGATGTCCTATGAACAGCGTCCACTGTGTTGTGCTATAAATATTGTCAGCCCGCCACTTTCTGAAAGAAAACCTCCAACGATTCGAAAAATATGCTACATACAAGAAAAGACTTCTCACATTCAACCACATGTTTCCGCTTGGCCAAATCATGTTGCAGCTATTCACAAGTCTTGTAATTCTTCCAATCAAATCCCGTCATTTTCTATATTCGCAACTTTCAAAAAGAAAACATTTAGGATAATTTTCACAATCCTGGACTACTAATATCTTACCCTTCTTTGTCACTCATGTTCTCCTTTTCCTATGACACTGATACTGCTTACTATGAAGCAGACTTACTTGCATCAGGTTTATATAGTCGGATTTTACAAAATAACATTATAATTAAAAGTTTTGGACCAATAATCTAGACAGCATTGCAGACTTACATTCCCTCAACTTGATGAACCTTTTCCAATTCTTCATAGGAAATCTCGAGATTCTTTCTTTAAAATTTTGGTTTTAAAAACACCAGGTAAGAATTTTTAAGGTCAAACGGCAATTTTTTTTTGAAACTTACAACGGAATCATTGCAGAATGACCAGCCGTTTCGAGATTTTAAATAAGCTGTATAATGTCCTGAAGTAGTTGAAGGACCATCGTGGTAGATAATTGCTACAGTTACAAAAGTCCTTCCTGATATTGAAAGCTGAGAAGCCACAAAATTTTTTATTAAAGTTGACAATTTTGATCCATCAGGCCTACATCGTTGCATCATTAAAATGACATACTGGCCATATCTACGTATAAGTAATGTTGACATCATTTCAGATTTACATTGGCTACACTCCATGTTGTGATCAGCTGCATTTACTAGCTTATTAAAGGAGACTGATTTACTGTCTGGCAAAGTTAAATATATAAATCTTTCTGAGTCTACACTAGTAGTACTTGATACCCTACAATTCTCGCAGTCATGCTGCCATTGATAAGAAAGCCCAAACAGTTGATCTACATCTACACCCTCATCTTGCAATATATCAAGCATATACATTAAAAACTCCTGACAATCTTGCTGAATATTTTCAGAGAAGTCTGTTTGACCTGAATATTCGTCTAACAGATAACGAACTTCAGACACACTTTCTACTTTTGTTCGATCAGTGCTACATTTCTCGAAAACAGAATTCAACAAACAGCATAAAATTTGTTCTGAATTCAACAGAATCTGTTCTTTTAAACTCTCTAGTGAAAAGAGAACATTAACCACTACATTTGCATAGCAGTTGACACCAGAACTGTTTTCAAATTGAAAACCAACAACATCTTCAACAGAATCCACTTTCTTTCTGCTAACAATTTTCGGTTCATTGACTTTTAGTCTTTTTGCAACAACCTCCCTACTATTACTGCTATTTCTACGTTTCCGGCCTACCACACGTTTCTCAAACAAAGGATATTGAGGCAAATGTGGCGCATACTCTCTTCTTAACCTATTGTATTCCTTAACACAATCTAGATCCGCACAAATGTTTCTGACATCACAGTCAATTAAGTACAATCCCGATAAAGTTCTAACTCGTGACAATGCCACATATGCCATACCCTCCTTGAACACAGAACTGCCAATATTCACCAATGCACAGTCTACACTTAAACCTTGCGATTTATGGATTGTCACCGCATATGCCAAGCAAACAGGAAACTGTTTACGGCGAACATATAAGTCTTTAACAAGCAAAAACCTAGCAGAACAACGACCAATTTGCTGTACTTCCTCAATGCCATCAAATTTAATTCTTAAAAATTCTATTCCATCTCTATTTCTGTATTTCTCAAAATCAACAACATTACCCATTGATCCATTTACCAGACCTCTTTCTACATGTAAATTCCTTCTCAAAATGATTCGGCAATTTAAACACACATTCAAAGTCTTTTCAAAACCCGCTGTTTTAGATATAGTCTTCTCTAATGAATCCAATTTTGATTTCAAATTGTCTGACAAAATAATTGTTGATCCCATATGCTCTAATTTGTCGATAGCTTCAAGTTTCATAATCTCTTGCTTTTCTAAATTCAACATTTTGTTGTTGAAGATGGCACATTCTGCAAGAGTTGGCATGAGACATATCCCGGATTTCTTCTCAGTAATTTTCAGAAAAATATTCTCAGGCACAATCTCTTGTTTGGGATATAAATTTGACAGTAATCGTGCATTTAAAGCTTCTTTCCCATGCTCAGTCACTTTTCCAATTCTAATATCTTGTAGAATATTCTTGTAATCTTCATCCTTTGCCTGACGCATATTTTGATGCAGTTCTGCATAATTGAAGTTTAACCATATATTGACGTTGCCAATGCTCCCTAGGCACTTCCTGGTATCTTCATGCGTGAGTATTTTGAACACAGGTTGACCTTTTACTGGTGTCAGCTGCAGAAGATCTCCGAAAACAATGATGTGTTTCCCACCAAATAACACATCATATTCAGTTTTAAGTACTTCTTGCATTCTCAAATGCACAAAGGCAAGCATGACATTGGAAACCATGCTTACTTCGTCAATGATAAGTAGTTTCATTTTCCTCAAGACTCTTGAAACTTCACAGCAAGCATCTCCAGATAACTTGTTGTATTGTAATTTGTTGTCATGCTCCACCGGCAGCATCAGTAGACGATGCAAAGTAATACCTTTAATGTTATGTGCTGCCAGTCCAGTAGGAGCGGTGACAACACAAGACAGCGATGACTCAGTCCTTTCCTGCAAATAACAAGAGATTGCTTTAATGAGGAAACTTTTTCCAGTTCCCGCTTCTCCACTCATGTACAGTCGGACAGGCTTCAACGATGTACATGAGCACTTGTTCTTCTCATGACTTAATCCGTGCTCAATTTCCTTGGTAACTTCATCATATATTTTCCTCTGCTCAACGTTGAGTTGTTTTTCCAAGTCTTCTAAGTTAACTGAATCCTCCTGAGCATGTGCCATGGCT
Source organism: Lissotriton vulgaris (assembly GCF_964263255.1). NCBI lineage: Eukaryota > Metazoa > Chordata > Amphibia > Caudata > Salamandridae > Lissotriton > Lissotriton vulgaris. The sequence continues at coordinate 185,968 of NW_028252817.1, read as the reverse complement.
CTTTCTACTTCATTCCTAGCAGTGGCAGCTTCATTTTCGATAATAGGTCCTCCAAGTGGATCTTGACTCAATGAAACAGAACTCTGACTGTCCTGAGAACTGTCTCTGGCAATCTCGGCCGCAATCGTTGCTTCCTGCTCAATTTCCAAAGTTAGCATTTCTTGATATTTAGAAAAAGCAAGACATTCTATGGACTCCTTGGCTGCATTGAAAGAGTCTTCGTAACAGAGGAAATCTCCAAGCAGTTCCTCTTCTGCACGCCAAGGCTTGAAAAGTTGCAAAAGTGCTAAATAAAAAAACTCCTTTTTTTCTGGAGATTCACCACTCAATTTTCGATGGTTTACTAATTGGCATTTTCTTTGCTTGACCAGGCATCCCTCACTTCCAATTACAGCATACACTCCTTTCTCAATATCTTCTTTGATGTTCCTCTTGAATATATAATTTTGGAGAACCTCATATAGACAAACATTCTCAAGGTGACTGCTTCGATTTGGATAATATGTATCCAACATGTTGGTCTTCAAAATTTCGGTACTGTTTGGTTCCTTTTCTGCCAAATACTCAATTTCCCGGACAGGTTTTAGAACTCGATTTCGCGTTGCAGCAAGACCAAGAGTCGCCCAAACGAGACTCCTGGATTTGGCATAGAGACTTGCTGAAGACAATCGATCAGAACATTCGTAAGCTCCGATTTCTCGATGCGACAACATCTTCAGACTGAAACTGTACAACTTCTTGCTGAGGCTCTTTTCATGGGAAATGTCCTCCCACATATCCTTCAGTTCGGTCTTTTCTTTTTTGGTGATGTAAGATGTCACATACCGAGCCACAGCCATACAGTTGTCAGCCACAAACTGTATATCCATGTTAGCATTCCACATGGACAAAATCACTGGGTTGTAGTCATTGATGTACTTGGACTCTTCGTTCCTTTTCAAATTGTATGTATTCTTGGGTGATTTCCTCGTCACATTATGTCGCAGCGAAGACATCAAACTGTTCACTCTTCCTTTAGAAATCACCGGTCGTGGAAAGTTGAAACGACATTTGGTGTAGAACTTGTCCTTGTTTCTGAATTTACGACGACAGTACTTTCCACAACGATGGCTTTGGAAACGTAGAACTTGTTCTCTTAGACTTTTCTTCTCCGTTGCGTTTGGAACAGCACACGTAGAATACTGTTCGGTGAAATTCATCACTAAGTCATCCGGATCTGTTCCAAATTTAGGTGCATCCTTGATCCACAACAACATATGTATATGAGGGGCACCTCTTGCTTGGTACTCCTTTCTCCAGAAGAAATCCAACACCTCTCCAAGAGGTGGATTCTTTTTATTTGTGATGAAAGACATCATAGCTTCAAATCTATGATTGAAGTACCTGCATACATTCACTGGATCCAAAGAACACAGTTCTCCAGGTGTCTTGAATTCAATGTTTTCAATATTTCCATTTGCCTCTCGTAGAAATTCAAGTAAGTCTTCCCAGCCATACTCGGCACAGCTCAGAGTGAGGAACCATGTTGGAGTTCCTAAGTTCCTCAGCATACATTTTAAATCACCATGACGACGGTACCAGTACTCATTAGTACCACGCTGACACGCCATGAGATTAATTAAGTGAGAATCCAAAATACTGTCTTGGACATTGACTTTATGCATAAAGTCACTTGCCGAGATGTTTCGCATCTGTATACCACTTTTTAAGATGTGGTTCACTGCATATGACAGTCCAGACAGATCGCTTTCAAACAGGAGATGAAACAAATAGGGAATGCATTGCCGAAACCTAGGATCTTCTGCATACAATCGTAAAGTCCGGTATTCAGACGCAGGAATTTGATGAGGTCGCTCATCATATCTTCCTCCTTGACCTGTGGGAAATAGCTGTGGGAAACACCGAGCTTCCAAACTTTCCTCCCAAACACTAATGGGACTCCCTTTGGCTTGTTTCATTTGAAACAACTCAATAGCATTCCCCATGACTTCCTTGGAATGCAAAGGATGAACACTATAATGTTCATATATTTCTTCACTTTTAGAGGCCTCTACTTTCTCAATTTGGCCAGCACACAAATCGCTATCCTCTTCATCACTTACTTCCTCTTCTGCAACATATACATTCTTATAGTACTTATTATTTTTCTTCAAATACACTGTTGCCTTTTTGACTTTCCTAACATCCACTAAATCTTGCCATATTTTCTTATTCTTTGTCGGAACCCCATTAACCAAGATAACCAGAGGTTCCTCTTCCACTTTTTCTATTCCAATTGTGTTAATGTTTTTGTTCAAATCTAGAGGCAAATAAACAACTCTTCCCTTTAATCCTCTCTGTAAATCTGCTGGAGGCAACTTCCCTGTCTTTGGCTCCATTCTTACAATAGCCTGAAAGGGATGGATACTTTGAATCAAAATAGATTCATAAGTATTTAAATCCTTCAATTCAGAAGGAATCTCAACCAATTCCAGATTATTATGAACTGCCCTAGCAGGCATCTGGTTTTGGTTTAATTTATTACAACAATAAGTACACACACGTTGATCCGATCCCAAATCAAAATAATTTTCTACCATCAAGTATGTGGCAAAATCCTTCCATTCACTATTATTTTCCCTTTCACTTTTTGCATATAAATCCACTACCTTAGTCTGATTCTTATAATAAGTGCGTCGACAACATACACAAGTGAAATTAGGCCTCTCACTTGATTTCATCTGAAACATGGCAATTTCCTTCTGAAAATTATCTGTACTGGAAACCTGTACATTATCTTCCACATTACCCTCTACTTCAGGGTCAGTTTGAACATTCTCATCTTTACTACCAAAGTAACAAAACTCAATTTCTTCACAAATATTCTTCACATCTATTTCAGAACCATGCAAAAGAGCAGCACATAATTGTTTAAGCATAATTGCTGGACTCTTAGCATAATACAACATTCTCACTAATTTTCTTACTTTATTATGATGCACTGCTAGCATCCTGAAATGATGAAAAACACTCTGGCATACTCTCCTGGAAAGACAAGCCAGTGAATGACCACGCAAACCTGTCATTTGTCTCACTCTGCAAGGATCTAAATCTTGCAACAACTTCATTTTCTGCTTCAAACTTTTCTTATTAAATGTCCGTATAAAATCACAAAGCAAATTGATGGAAACCTGTCGCACACTGCAAATAGAACTACACTTCCAAATGTACACAGGACCCTTAGGACGTCTTCCTAAAACCTCATCACTTAGCGCCTCTTCTGTCTCTGTTGTCACAAGTTGTTCTTTTTCAACTGGACAACCATCCTTCACTTCATAAGCTCGACCACTGATGTCAACTGCATGCACCAAATCATTATCCTGAAAATAAGTCTCCTCATTAAAAAATGCCTCAGAACTTGAACTATGCATCCATTCTCCGGAAAAAACTTCACAAAAGTTAGTACGATTTACTACTCTCTTCCATCTACTTTTTGTTTTGAAATCAGAAATTACCTTGCTTAGTTTCCTAATTCTATTGATTACCAAAATAAACAACTTTCGCTTAATTTCAAAAGCATGATCAATAATTTTCTCTACATTTTTCTTCTTCTTATAAAATGCCGCTTTCTGTTGGCCTTTCTTTTTAATATTTTTCAATAAATTAACTAATATCCTATTACGGAACATTCGATTTCGAATGTCCCTAAACTGTTGTTTCCTTCTACTATCATGCACAGAGTTATCTCTTCCTCTACCAGTAACATTTGTGATGGGTCTCTCCTTTCCATTTAAATTACTTTTCTTTTTGTGAACTGAAACATTTTTTTGAGCAAAACTTTTTTTACTACAAATATTTCTTAAGAATGATTTCGTGCTCTTACCCGGACCTTTCTTGGTGTTTTGACAAGTATTTGGGGAAGAGGACTGCTGCAATAAAACATCATCCTGCTGTCTTTGACGTTTTCTAGCCTTTCTTATTCTACTTTTGGAAGGCATTTTACAAACTATGAAAGAATCTGCAGTTGAATCTGTGGAAAAATATAATATAAAATGTTATTAACCACTATTACCAAACAGTAAATAAATAACAGTCATCTAAAACTTAATGCCGTACTAATTATTTAACATAGCAAATATTTTCCACCAGCACTGCATCACAAAAATGACACTCAATGGTACAAAACAGGCATACAACACTCATAAATCACTCCCTAATATTTTAAATCATTAATTCAGGATGACGATAAGATGTAGCCTATCTAAAGATTTGTTTAGGCCCAGATCTTTAGACTGGGGTGAATGTGTGTCATTGATCCACATTCAGTCCATCACCTGTTTTGTTTATTTGAGGTGAGGCCAACACATGGTTGCAGATAAGATTATCACTGAAAAAAACCAAGGTAAAAAAACATGTGAAGGCCTACCAATGAAGTAAATCATTAAATGAAAACCAATACATTTCTGGAAATATGCACTACTAGTGCTTCATAAGATGTTTTGGGTCATATTTATAAGGCATTTGAGTGTCTAGTATGCTATTTTACGTTCTTCATGGTGCAAATTTATTGTAAATACGCTCCCACCTGCGGTTGGCAAATTTAGATTTTGATTATGGGAGTTAGATAGGCATGTTAATAATTTCCCAAAAATGGTGTATAACCCCAAACAACCTTTGAAGCAAATGCTCTTAGCCATGTTATCCACCTCCCATTGGATAACATGGCTAAGAAGTGCTTGCAAATGTGAAAAAAACGGCCGCAATGCATGAATATCGCAGAAAAATCAGCGATATTCATGCATTTTCCAGCAAATGCTCTTAGCCATGTTATCCACTTCCTATTAAATAACATGGCTAAGAACTGCTCAGGGCCCCATGAGGAACGCTTTCCATTTAAAAAGGGAAAAAATAACATCAAAAACACTAAAATGCCTTCTAAATATGACCCCAAACAACCTATGAAGCTCTAACAGTACATATCCTGAAATGTAATTGATTTCAAAATTCGTTTTTAAACACAGCATATAAATCAATTGTATACCTGCATTCATGAAGAAATGACTAAAAATGTCCTTGAGACACATGATTGTGTTTTCTGGAATGCCCTAGCACCATTTTTGAGACACTATTAACATGGCTAGGTAACTCCCATAATCAAAATCTAAATTTGCCAAGCGCAAGTGGGAGCGTATTTACAAGACACTTGCCCCAAGAGGAACGCTTTCCATTTAAAAAGGTAAACATAACATCAAAGACACTAAAATGCCTTCTAAATATGGCCCCAAACAACCTATGAAGCTCTAAAAGTACATATCAAGAAATGTAATTGTTTATCACAAATGCGATTAAAAACAGCCGCAATGCATGAATATCGCTGAAAAGTCAACGATATTCATGCATTATCCAGCAAATGCTCTTAGCCATGTTATCCACCTCCCATTGGATAACATGGCTAAGAACTGCTCGCAAATGCGAAAAAAACGGCCGCAATGCATGAATATCGCAGAAAAGTCAGCGATATTCATGCATTTAACAGCAAATGCTCTTAGCCATGTTATCCACTTCCTATTAAATAACATGGCTAAGAACTGCTCAGGGCCCCATGAGGAACGCTTTCCATTTAAAAAGGGAAAAATAACATCAAAGACACTAAAATGCCTTCTAAATATGACCCCAAACAACCTATGAAGCTCTAACAGTACATATCCTGAAATTTAATTGATTTCAAAATTCGTTTTTAAACACAGCATATAAATCAATTGTATACCTGCATTCATGAAGAAATGACTAAAAATGTCCTTCAGACACATGAAAGTGTTTTCTGGAATGCCCTAGCACCATTTTTGGGACACTATTAACATGGCTAGGTAACTCCCATAATCAAAATCTAAATTTGCCAAGCGCAAGTGGGAGCGTATTTACAAGACACTTGCCCCAAGAGGAACACTTTCCATTTAAAAAGGTAAACATAACATCGCAGAAAAGTCAGCAATATTCATGCATTTTCCAGCAAATGCTCTTAGCCATGTTATCCACTTCCTATTAAATAACATGGCTAAGAACTGCTCAGGGCCCCATGAGGAACGCTTTCCATTTAAAAAGGGAAAAATAACATCAAAGACACTAAAATGCCTTCTAAATATGACCCCAAACAACCTATGAAGCTCTAACAGTACATATCCTGAAATTTAATTGATTTCAAAATTCGTTTTTAAACACAGCATATAAATCAATTGTATACCTGCATTCATGAAGAAATGACTAAAAATGTCCTTGAGACACATGAAAGTGTTTTCTGCAATTCCCTAGCACCATTTTTGGGACACTATTAACATGGCTAGGTAACTCCCATAATCAACATCTAAATTTGCCAAGCACAAGTGGGAGCGTATTTACAAGACACTTGCCCCATGAGGAACACTTTACATTTTAAAAGGAAAACATAACATCTTAGACACTCAAATACCTTATAAATATGGCTCAAAACAACCTATGAAGCTCTAGCAGTACATATCCAGAAATGTAATTGATTTCTTAAATCGTTTTTAAAAGCAACATATCTGTTTCACCTTACATAACAGACCATGGAATGGGCTCCATGTACCACAATAACTTGTGTTACTGCATGCCAGAATGTTACACCAAATATGCAATTACAATTTCTCTATGAAACTAATTCTATTACTATATCACTAGAGACAAAACCACATTTTAAAAACACAGCTTTCTTCATCATTTTCTCCTTAAATCATACTATTCTCTATCTAAATTAAATAAATCTTTTCTCACCTTAGCAAATATTTTTTGAGTTTTGAAAACAGTCTAAGAAATACACCAAATTGTCTTCAGCAGAAGAAAAAGGATGCACTCCAAATCCTGCAGCTATTGAAAGCACAGAAATACAGATATTCATTTCACATATGTGTCATATTAGCCAATCATACCTCTTCCCTCACTTTTTTCAAATCAAAACCCTTCCCCCCTCTGCCCTGTCTGCCTTGTTTCCATAGCAACCACCTCCTGGAAGACCTCTCATGTTTGCAAATTCACACAACAATGTTTCAATTGAACTCTGAACTCTCAGTGCACCTGCGTATCCAGTGCAATCTTTCATTAAATGTTTCTTCCTTGACCATTCAAATTACATGTTTCAAAGAACACATCCATGCACCCTAACTTTCTGTTTTCAGAAATGGAAATGCACCAATCACTGCTAATGAATCATTAGCATTGTAAATCCACAGTTTTTTTTCTTTAGAAACTCCTACTGTTTCAACTGCCCTTTCATTACCACACTTCATCTGACTGCAGAACAACCTTCTCCCACCATGTTTAAGGTCTGGATTGTTGGACATAGTTACATCCACTGGGCTCAAAGGTATGCTGAGAACAGAAATTTACCTAACCTCAATTTACAAGATGTGGAAATTAAGTGGTTGGGCCAAAGAGGATTAAAATGTCACCAATTGATACCATTGGTGAAAACCTTTATGCATTTGCCAAAACCTGACCTGTTAATTGTGCACTGTGGAGGTAATGATTTGGGCACTTTGACAGGGGTAGGTCTAGAAATGCTTTTAAAGGACACCTTTGAGCAATTAATGGCACTTTTTCCTCAAACTGCCTTGGTATATTCCAATATATGCCAAAGACAGAAATGGAAGTGGTCCAACCAATTTTGTCCACAAATTGAGAAAGCGAGGAAGCATGTAAACAAATCTGTTTCAGCTTTCATGAGAGACCATGGAATGGGCTCTCTGTACAACAATAACTTGCGTTACTACATGCAAGATATCTACAGAGGAGATGGAGTTCACTTCTCAGATGAGGGCAACAGAATTTTCATTCTGAATTTAAGACTGTGCATTGGTACCTACTTATAAGTACCTAAATGTACCATAAACCCAAAAGCTCTTCTCAGAGCTACCCTTCATCTGATCACTCACAATTATTATTTTTTTCTAACTTTTTTCACTAATTTTCCACAAAATTCGCTCCCCGGAGCGCTACCCGGTTCGCTAACCGAAAGCTAACCTCGCGGATTTTTTAAAAAAATGTTTTTTTTCCGCACATATAAGCCTCCTCAGCCACGCTCAGAAAACCTAGGGGGTCAAGATAAGTCTACCATGACCCCTTCTACCCATTCTAAACATTATTTGCCCTCCATCTTGTATCTTAATGCGACCGAAACACAAAATGGTGGACTCCCGTGACGCTTAAGGTTCGCTAACCGGGCCGCTTTCCGGAAAGCGGTCCTAAAAAAAGGTGGGAAAGTAATTTACAGAAAAACGACTAGAGACACTCTCACCAAATATAGATTAGCTCATACTACATAACAATCCCTTCCATTCTCACAAATTTCATTGAAATTTCATTTAGCCATTTAGCCTGTAGACCTCTCCAAGTACCGTGAGGTAAATTACTTCACAAAACACATCTGAATTGTTGGAATTGACAACCAATGAAAATGTTACTTTCATTTTCTACTTTTATTACCTGACATTTGATTGGTTATATACCTGTATATATATAAAGGGAGAGAAGGAAACACAGCCATTTTGACTACTACTTCTTGTTGTACCTCCTATTTCAATAGCTTCAAAAAACTTCAACTTCTTTGTGAAGGTAAGTTATAATTTAATATATTGTGCACTATAACTTAATATAGTAGACTTTTTCTGCTAGATATACACTATCCCTCTGTAGTAGTAATGTATTTAGATAGACTTCTCTGTTATAGTTATGAATGGAGTAAGGCTTGTCTTGGTTAAATCACATACACTTTTTTATAGTCCTATTTCCACTCTCATACTATACACTGCCAAAAGATAAATTCACTGATAAAAACTGCCTATCTAAAATTAATCCCAACAGTGCCCTATCTCTACTAATATATATTTTTTTAATCCAAATTTCAGGCAAAATGGAAGGCGAGCAGCAAGTTTCTTTTGAGATGGACCTGCAAGAGAGCAGCCAGGAATTAATTGAACAAATTGACATGGAATTTATGGATGAAAGCTTGGATAATGAACTGCTGCAATGTGTCCAAGCAGTAGATGTCCTCCTTGCAAATGAGGACATTTTGCAACCTCACAGATTGCAAACAATATTTCAAGAAAATAATGACATTTCAGACACTGAAATGTTAGAAAGTTTAATAAATTATGAAAAAGAATCAAAATAAAAAAAACACTTTAAAAAAAAGAAAACAAAAAAAACAAGAAAAACAACAAACAATTAACATACAGTATTAGAAAAGTCTTTCATTCTTTTATCCATAAAGTTCGCTGCCCAGAACGCTTTCCGGTTCGCGAACTTGGCGCTTACCACGCAAAAAAAAATGTTTTTGTTTTTTTTTTGGACCCTCCTAGGCCCTTTTAAAACCTCCACATAAAACCTAGGGGGTCAACGAGGATCTACTATGCCCCCTTATGGTAATTTCCCCCTTTGTTTTGGCCTTCTCTTGTCTCTCGATCCTACCGAGAGACAAGATGGCGGCCGCTCCGGACTGTTTAGAATGTTGACAGACACCGGAGGGCCAATCAGCTTCGCATCGCAAAGTTCCGATACGTGAAAGGTTCGCTAACCGGATCGCTGCCCGGAGCGCTGTTACAGATATATATCTTGATTTAAACGTTAATTTCTCAAAATCCACTGAAGCACATATATTGAGACCCAGCAAAGGCACATCGGGCTAACAGTCCCTACAATTTTGCCAAGTTTCGTGAAAATCCATTCAGCCGTTCGGGCTAAAAGTGAGTCCAACCGCCCTATGGAAATTAACATGGGAAAAAGGCGTTTTGGGACCCCCCTTTTTTCTCGGCCCCCCCTCCACAAAACCCCCCCAAATTTTCAAGGGCTGCTCAGAAACAAAATGTGCCATTTGCCTGAAAATTTCAGCCAATTCCGTCCACAAACGCAAAAGTTATTAGGCATAGAATTTTCAGAAATCCCATAGGGAAAAAATCCTAACTATATATACCTACTGGCGACCGCCAGTAGGTAATATATATATATATATATATATATATATATATATATATATATATATATATATATATATATATATATATATATATATATATATATACAGCTCACGGTTTCCACCAGTGTTTGCCAAGGAAACCACGCACTCCGGGGGTCGTTTTTGATTATTTTATTTCAAGTTCGCAACAGACGCATGCAGGGACTTGAGCTGGATATATATATATATATATATATATATATATATATATATATATATATATCCGCACTGTCCTTCTCACTGCGCCAGTCTGCAATCACCGACCCCACACAGGAAAGAACAGGAAGACCCAGAGTGCAGGTGAGTTTCGTTTATTCAATAGCACACCACGGCAGCATAACGTTTCGGCCTGCACAGAGGCCTTGGTCACATGGCGCACTGAAAGAGGTGCAAGAAATTTAAAGGGCACATTCACAAAAGAGGGGAACATTTGATTGGTAGATTTAAATGCAGTGGGAGTGTTTACAAACTGCAACAGAAGAGAATGTCTGCAATTGCACTAATTAAGACGGGGAAATTTATGTCAAAAATAGGTAAGCCCTGGAAAATTAATCACTGTGTAAATACATTTACGCTTACCGACCTTTGTGTAAGTCCAGTCAAATTAATTGATTAATATTTATATATATATATATATATATATATCTATATTCACTGAAAAAACCATAGGTTATAGACTATATATAGTTAGGAATTAGCCTTTAAAAAACCTTGGAAATTCACTGAAAAAACCATAGGTTTTAGGCCTTATATAGTTAGGAATTAACATATAAAAAACCATTGAAATTCCTCCTATATAGTTAGCTCGACATTTTATTGATATAAAACCAATGAAATTCAACATATAGTTAGTTGCACTAACTATATATTTCGCGCATCCGCAATCCCATGCTGATGATGTCACATATTACATCATTCATGACATGGTCAGTGACATCACTGGTGTCATCACTGATGACATCTCAAATGACATCACTGATGACATCATCCAGTGTTTGTGTGTGTTTGTAAAGTTTAAATATGTTTTACATATTGAAGAATGAGAGGATGTATACGAGTATGGATGAAGGATTTGATTGTATAAGTGAGTAAGTATGTGTTAGTATATCTGTGGAAATGTAAGCTGTTCTGTGTTTAACTGTATAGATGAAGAAATCAAAGTGTGATTGATTCTTTACAGGACTGAGTAGGTGTGTGAGTAACTCCATGGATGAGTGGCAGTGTGTGAGTGTCTGCATAGGTGTATGAGTGCATATGACAGTGTTGCAATGATGAGTGACTGTATGTACGAGTGACCTTATGGGTGAATGAATGAATGTGCATGTAGAAGTAGGAATCAGTGAGTGGGTATGTAGTAAATGGTATTGGTGTGTCAATAGTTTCAAAAATGATACTCTGTATTTTACACCAGGTGTAACAGAGGTTAAATTAGAATGTAAGGAGGTGCATTGTATTATCACATGAAGTATATCATCAGTGGTGTGATTATTGATGTTAAATGAGCTGTCATTAGTGATGTCATCAGTGATGTCACTGACCATGTCATGAATGATGTAATATGTGACATCATCAGCATGGGATTGCGGATGCGCGAAATATATAGTTATTTGAGGGGTAGGGTTGTCCCTAAGTAAATCCTCACCAATAACGGGATCCTTCAACAATAAATCCCAATGTCTTCTGAGTATTTTTCTAATGGCCGCCTGTTGTTTGTTATAGGTGACAATGACCCTCACCTTTTTACTGGCACCACTAGCCGTGATTGGGGTTCTAGGGGCTAAAGCACTTTCACGATTCAGAGACTCAGTTTTGTGAATGGCTTTCTCTATAATCGCAGGACTGTATCCCCTTAGAATGAACCGTTCCTTACAACTCCTCTGTGCCAGTTTGCATTCCTCCTCATCACTACAGATGCGTTTGATCCGCAGCATCTCCCCGTAGGGGATGCTGTTGATCAAGTGCTGGGGATGGTGACTAGAAGCATGAAGAACCGAGTTTCCAGCAGTAGGCTTACAATGTAATCTGGTACATATACTGTTATTATTTATATATACTTCAACATCTAGAAAGACTAGATAGATCTAGCAATATGGGTACAGCGGTGCCTCCCTGATCTCTAATGAGTCTAATGCAGAGGTCTTCAAACTTTTTGATGCTGAGACCCACTTGTAAAACCTTTTTAGGCGTAAGGACCCCCTTCCGACAAAAGTTTCTTAAAACTGGTACTCCTCATCATCAACTTTTGACAACCATAAATGCGCCTGTTAAACATCATCACATCCCTCCATCATTCCTCCACCCACACTTTCACACATTAATCCATCCACCCTTTCATCCTTCCATCCATACATCCATCCTTCATCCATTCTTTCATCCTTCCATCCATACATCCATCATTTACCCATCCACCCTTCCTTCCATCCACCCATCATTCATCCACCCACCTTTTCACACATCCGTCCATCATTCATCCATGCACCTTTTATCCATTCATACATCCATCCACCCTTTCATCTTCCCACCAATACATCCATCCTTCATCCATCCACTTTTTCATCCTCCCATCCATCATCCATCCACCCTTTCATCCATACATCCATCCACCCACCCTTTCATCCATCCATCTACCCATCATTCATCCCCCACCTTTTCACACATCCATCCATACATCCTTCATCCGTCCACCCTTTCATCCTTCCATCCATACATCTATCCTTCACCAATCTATCCTTCATCCATCCACCCTTTCATCCTTCCATCCATACATCCATCATTCATCAATCCACCCTTTCATCCATCCATTCACCCATCATTCACCCACCCATCTTGTTACACATCCATCCATCCATCATTCATCCATCCACCCTTTCATCCATCCATTCTTCATCCGTCCACCCTTTCATTCTTTCATCCATACATCTATCCTTCACCAATCTATCCTTCATCCATCCACCCTTTTATTCATCCATTAACTCATCATTCATCCACCCACCTTTTCACACATCCATCCATCCATACATCCATCATTCATCCATCCACCCTTTCATCCATCCATTCACTCATCCTTTACCCATCCACCCTTCCTTCCATTCACCCATCATTCATCCACCCACCTTTTCACACACCCATCCATCATTTATCCATGCAACGTTTTATCCATTCATACATCCATCCACCCTTCCATCCTCCGATCCATACATCCATCCTTCATCCATCCACCCTTTCATCCTACCATCCTTACATCCATCCTTCATCCATCCACCCTTTCATCTATACATCCATCCACCCACCCTTTCGTCCATCCAGCCATCATTCATCCCCCCACCTTTTCACACATCCATCCATGCATCATTCATCCATGCAACCTTTTATCCATCCAGACATCCATCCACCCTTTCATCCTCCCATCCATACATACATAAATCATTCATCCATCCACCCTTTCATCCTCCCATCCATGCATACATCCATCCTTCATCCATCCACCCTTTCATCCTCCCATCCATACATCCATCCTTCATCCATCCACCCTTTCATCCTTCCATCCATACATCCATCATTCATCCATCCACCCTTTCATCCATCCATTCGCCCATCATTCATCCACCCATCTTTTTACACATCCATCATCCATCATTCATCCATCCACCCTTCCATCCATTCATCCTTCATCCATCCACCCTTTCATTCTTCCATCCATACATCTATCCTTCACCAATCTATCCTTCATCCATCCACCCTTTCATCCTTCCATCCATACATCCATCATTCATCCATCCACCCTTTCATTCATCCATTCACTCATCATTCATCCACCCACCTTTTCACACGTCCATCCATCCATACATCCATCATTCATCCATCCACCCTTTCATCCATCCATTCACCCATCCTTTACCCATTTACCCTTCCTACCATCCACCCATCATTCATCCACCCACCTTTTCACACATCCATCCATCATTCATCCATGCAACCATTTATCCATTCATACATGCATCCACTCTTCCATCCTCCAATCCATACATCCATCCTTCATCCATCCACCCTTTCATCCTCCCATCCATACATCCATCCTTCATCCATCCACCCTTTCATCCTCCCATCCATACATCCATCCTTTATCCATCCACCCTTTCATCCATACATCCATCCACCCACCCTTTCATCCATCCTCCCATCATTCATCCCCCACCTTTTCACACATCCATCCATGCATCATTCATCCACACAACATTTTATCCATCCATACATCCATCTACCCTTTCATCCTCCCATCCATACATACATACATCCTTCATCCATCCACCCTTTCATCCTCCCATCCATGCATACATCCATCCTTCATCCATCCACCCTTTCATCCTCCCATCCATACATCCATCCTTCATCCATCCACCCTTTCATCCATCCATCCATCAAACCCACCCTTTCATCCATCCACCCATCATTCATCCCCCCACCTTTTCACACATCCATCCATGCATCATTTATCCATGCAACCATTTATCCATCCATACATCCATCCACCCTTTCATCCTCCCATCCATCCATACATCCATCCTTCATCCATCCACCCTTTCATCCTCCCATCTATGCATACATCCATCCTTCATCCATCCACCCTTTCATCCTCCCATCCATACATCCATCCTTCATCCATCCACCCTTTCATCCTTCCATCCATACATCCATCATTCATCCATCCACCCTTTCATCCATCCAATCACCCATCATTCATCCACCCATCTTTTTACACATCCATACATCCATCATTCACCCATCCACCCTTTCATCCATCCATCCTTCATCCGTCCACCCTTTCATTCTTCCATCCATACATCTATCCTTCACCAATCTATCCTTTATCCATCCACCCTTTCATCCTTCCATCCATACATCCATCATTCATCCATCCACCCTTTCATCCATCCATTCACCCTTCATTCATCCACCCATCTTTTTACACATCCATCCATCCATCATTCATCCATCCACCCTTTCATCCATCCATCCTTCATCCGTCCACCCTTTCATTCTTCCATCCATACATCTATCCTTCACCAATCTATCCTTCATCCATCCACCCTTTCATCCTTCCATCCATACATCCATCATTCATCCATCCACCCTTTCATCCTACCATCCATCCACTCATCATTCATCCACCAACCTTTTCACACATCCATCCATCCTTCAGCCTTTCATCCATCCACATCCATCCATCCTTCAGCCTTACATCCATCCATCCACCCATCATTCATCCACCCACCTTTTCTGTGCCTCTCTCATGGGGGGGATCAGTATCTCTCTGCATCATCGTCCTTCTTCTTTCCCGCTCATGGGAGGGCATCTCTGTGCCTCCCTGCTGGGGGCGGGGGACGTGTCACGGGACCCACAGCTCCAGGTGCGCAACATCCATTGAACTCAAAGGGCTAAACTAAAGCCACTCCCCCAGCCCCCCGCTCCCCCAGCTCCCCCCAGCTCGTGTATGTGAGCCCGGCTGAAACAGCTTCAGGGACACACACACAGTCACACCCAAGTACTTGACAGGTATTTATAAGACCTTTCACTTGTTACTGAGGCGTTGATGTTTTTCACACCTCGGTGTGAATTAGGCCTCCGCCGTGAGCACCCTCGATCCGCCCAATGCCAGGAACTGCACTCTGCAGAATCTGCGACCCCCTTCCCAGGACTCCACGACCCCCCTGGGGGTCGCGCCCTACAGATTGAAGACCGCTGGTCTAATGTCTTCGGTGGCTTTAATGAGAGCAGTTTCGGTACCGTGTAGCTTACGGAACCCGAACTGCATATCATCCAAAAGATGATGTTTCTCAATAAAGTCAGAGAGTTGTATATTCATAACTCTCTCTGCCACCTTGGCCAAGAAAGGCAGGCTGGCTATAGGTCTATAATTCTTCAGTTCCTCTACATCCAGCTGGGGTTCTTTAAGCAGAGGTTTGAGGAGGGTGTTTTTAAGCATATCTGGATAAATCCCTTTAGTAAACATGGAATTGCAGATATGGGTTATCGCTGGCGCTATTGAGTTAATGATAGGAGAGAAGACTTTAGGAGGGCAGGGGTCCAGAGCTGATCCTGATTTTATCATTTTCATGATATCTGCTATTTGTTGTTCATTGACTTCATTAAAGTGTGATAAACAGTGATCAAGGGATTTAATACAGGATAACTGTGTGTTGGAATTGACTTTAGTGGAGAATTCTAAATAGATGTTATTTACTTTTTCATAAAAGTAATTGGCCAGAGCATCACACAAGGCTTGTGAGGGAAGGGGGGCAGTGTCTGGTGTTCTGCCCGATAGTTGTTTCACTACTTGGTATAATTGTTTGTTAGAATTCTGACCGGATTCAATTTGCTCAATATAAAATTTTCTTTTTTCCTCCATAATCAGCTTTTTATACTTGGCTAGTTCCTCCTTGTAGCGCATTTTTAGATCTATGGTGTAGGTTTTGCGCAAGTGCCTTTTGTGGTTCCTGCATTTCTGTTTCTGTTCTCTGAGAGAGTCCGAGAACCAGGGTGCAGAAGGGGAGGACCGATTTTTAGAGATAGTTTTCTTAGGCACCAATAAGTTCATAGTGTTACTTATCCAGCTCATGTATTGATCGGTGGCTGTATTTGGATCAATAGAGAAGGTTGGTTAAGTGCTATTTAATAGTGCTGTCAGGTGTGTGTCATTAATGTCTTTCCAGGCCTTAAATGTTCCTTGGCTAATATCAGCCACTTTCTTTATTAGAACGCATTTAATTAATATCTTAAAAATAATAGCATGATGGTCTGACCAAAGGAGCGGAAGAATATCTTGAATGTGAATTTTCTTTAGATTCAAGAATATACCATCCAGCATGTGGCCAGCCTCATGCGTGGGTGAGGTGTTCAGCTGGGAAAGCCCCAGTGTCTCCATATCGGTCAATAAGGTTAGTGTTTCCTTGTGTTTAATATTTTCCAAATGGAAATTAAAGTCACCTAAGATCGTAAAGGAGTCCTCAATCGCTAGCATTGGTTGAGAGTAGACAGAAATTCTGTGCGCGTTCCTGGGGGTCTGTAAAGGAGAACTCCCCTGAAGTTTTGCGAGGGGGTTAGCATAATAGAGAAATGAACGGCTTCACATGTGAGAGAGGGGACTTTAAATATTCTTATCGGAAAAAGACTGTGGGAAATTATTGCCAGACCATCGCCTCTCTTTCCCGGTCTATCCTGCCGATGGACCCTGTAGCCTTCAGGTACAGCAACCACCAAATCAGGGTCGGACGCATTATCAATTCAGGTTTCCGTGATGAACAATATATCGATGTTCCTGTCAATAACAAAGTCAGCTATATCCAGTCTATGTTTGCCCAAGGAACAAGCATTAATTAATGATAGCGTAATATTAACGCTTTTGCTATTGTTAGCGTCGACGGAATTAGTGACATAATTGACAAGAGGCAGCTTAGATTTACAATGGAGGCAGCTTGTTACCTGATTTGACAATATATTATCTGGATCCACCCGTGTGCAGTTATTACCTGTGGTTGGGCGAAGTTGAGTTAACTCGTTCCTAGTATAGGGAATCAGGGCTCCTGTCATCCTCGGGCCAGGGGGTATGGCCCTGGGCCCGGTCCCAGTGCGGACGGGCGCAGACGGGCTTGCCTTTGGCGCGCCTTCGGCACACCGTCGGCGACTAGTGATCATCTTATAGGAGAGGAGGAGGGTGGGAGGCAGCCAACAGCTGGTCCGCATCCCTTGCAGTCCACCAAAGATGGCAGATACCCCTCTGTGCTTCCACGTCAGCACCTAATCGGCTGCGCGGGAAGCAGGATTGGAGATGCAGCGAGGGACAGGTATAAACAATAATGAAGGTGAGGTTAAAATGCAAAGACACAATTTATAAACCCCCATAAGCTCACACTGAACCACCTTTACAAAATGACCATTTTATCTTAACTTCAATTTTATGAGTTCAAATGGAAAACTGTCCTGAACATCTTTTTAGGGTATTCCAATGTTCAGAAGCACTCTAAAGCCAAGACTTCCAAGTAGGCCAGAAAAGGTATTTTGATCTCTGTGTAAAGTCTGGTTTGAAGAGGTTGCACTAAAAGAATATTGTGGCAAAAATATCAAGCAACACAATACCAAAAGTTAAGTGCATATTGGAAATGTAAATGTACTAATCCGAACACCACCGTTAAGTACCTTGAAGATATACATCACCAAGGTACATATATGTAGAGTTAGGTATACAACATCTATGCTTGCTTACCTATTGATATTTCAGTTTTGATCATTTGTCCTGGATATTCTGTTCCATTTATATTCTGATTACGATATTCCGGGTACAAACCATTCGCTCAGAGATCATTCTTCAACTCCCAACTTCTAATCATGGCCTAAGTGTTTGGCAATATCTATTTTGAAAATGCTATTATAAACCTCTCAACAGATGACTCTGATGATTACCTCCTGCACCATTCCCTACCATGTGGCAAAGCTGGATGCACAAGTACTATGTGGGCATGGTTTGGGCCCATACTTCAAAGTTACAGTATGCCATGACTAAAGTAACACACCACTCTCTGATATCTAAGGCACTTCTTAGGTATACTGACTGACAATGTGTATTGTGGGTTATCATAAAGAAGCTGAGGTCAGCTCTAATATAGGAAACTAGGGAGGATGCCAGGAATCAACGTGCTAATGTATCTTTCTTTACACCCTGACTCATCTACTTTTCGGTCTCCATATTTCCAATGCAGGTATCAATCCAGATTGTGTGTTTCCATTCATCTACAAAGGAGAATCCTACCAAAACTGCACCACAAAAGATCATTCTACCATGTGGTGTTCCACCACTAGCAACTACGACATTGACGAGCGCTTGGTCGAATGCTATGGCAAAAGTAAGTGTAAAGCATTTTCACATTCTATTGAGTTTTCTTCATGGATCTTAGAATCACCACCTGAATCAAAATTCACCTTGAAATGTGTCTTGGAGTGTGCAAAAGTAAATACTGGATTGAAGAAACTCTACTGCATGTTCATGATAGGATACAGGGAACAAGGAGGGCACAGGCTTCATTATTCTGCACTCCTCTCCCTTAACCAAGGTTTGAAAAGCCTTAGGCGTAAGCACCTGTTCAGTTTCACATTTTTTAACCAGGTTAAGGCCCTGAAATGCCCTGAAATGTGGATACAGACACTCCAGACTTGTTATTTCAAAGCAACAAGTGCCCCATTATCCGTGATAAGAAGATCCTAAGGTGTCCTATTTCGCCCTGCAGGAGTTCAGGTGCCCAGTGCATCTCTCAAGGGGGTTGTACTAGGGTCTGGCTCAAAATAGACATATTAGGAACAAACACGAAACAAGGTAAAAAACAAATGTTGTTGCAGAAAATCCAACAGCCCTTAATAAAACAAATAGGAGCACACAGATCACAAGAAAACTGAGAAGTTCACATTTGGTCCCCCAGGATCAGGTGCCCATTTTACAGCTGATGTGTGTTTTTTTAATAAATCTGGTTGGTGTATATATGCATTTGGTGACAGCAATGGTTGTGCCCACTAACCCACTGAATATTGTATACAACAAACTCAAATCAAACAACAACAAAATATTACTGTAAAGTAGCTAAACGCTTAACAGGTTATTTGTAAATAAGCAATTATCGAGATGGACCTTGATTGACACACTGGAAATGCCCTTTTGTGATCCTAATTTATTATACTCTCTCTATTTTCTTCTATCCTATTCAAGTTCAAGTACTTACTTTGAATTTATAAAGTTGGTAATCTTACCCCAAGTTGGTGTGCAGGCTTGGAGCTTTTTCAAGGCGTGCAAAAAATAGGTGGATTTTTAGCCATGTGATCAGGCAAAAGTCTGTGAAGGAGCGGTAAGGATCACAGGCCAGTAAAAGGGAACAACATTTTTGGGTCTTGTTTGCACATTGCAGTCAGATCAATTACCAAACTGCATGTCCTCCCTGGTGTGGTGTGCAGGTTCAGATAAGAAGGATTCTCTACCTCACATGCACTGTCTTGCTGGACCTGCATAAGTGGCATCCTCACCTCCTGACTTCCGGTTTCGCCTGACAGTGAGACTATAGCAAACCCATGGCGGAGCTCAGATTTGGACGTGAACACTAATTGCCACCCCTGATCGATCATGCTAAACTCAAACATGAAGGGGCACTTTTCTCTAGAAATTATGTAGTGCAGCAAGCCCCCTTGCTGAGCTGTGTGATGGGGAAAGGGTAGGAATGTGCCTTATTTAACATTATACGGCGCATTCCTGTCTTTTCCTTGTGCTGGTGCACAATGTGCTGCCTAGCGCCAACAGAGGCAACATTGCAACATGGTGCAAGGTTGCCTGTGTTGTAAGCAGGATTGTTTTTGTGCAGGAGGCATTTTCCTCTTTCTACGTTTCGCGTAGAAAGATGAACAAAACGGGAGAAATAAAGATATCTCCCCTTGTTATGCCTCACCTGGGAAGGTGTGGCATTTTGATGAATTCCTAGGTCAACCAGTAATTGTAAATCTAGGAATGCATCAAAATCCATGGGTAAATGCGTGGGAACACCCACGCCCAGCCTATGGAACGGCTCCCTGTGGCAGAGTAACGTAACGCAGAGATGTGCTCTGCATTGAGTTACTCTAGATTTATCAAGCAACTCAGGGCCCCCCAAGGTGGCCTTGCTTGACTTGATAAATTGAACTCAGTAGTTACGTCACTCTTGCACCCGTTATGTCGCGCAAGGGCATCAAATTCTTGCATAAATATGCCCTGCAGTTTTCTTGCCTTAATCTAAATTTCATTACAGTTCTTTAACAGTTTTTGCCTGATCATGTGGCTTAAGAATCAGCCTGTTTTTCTCTTGTTAGTTTCTTCTTTCGTTAGTTTCTTCTTTTCCTAGATGACCATAACTTTGCAGCAGTCTGAGATAATAAGTATGGAATAAAACATGTAAAACATTCATTTTTAAAGCAAAATAATAAAAAATACTGCCACTAAAACCATATTCCCCCCCCCCCCAAAAAAGAAAGTAGCAAAGCGTTTGGTGTCTTAAAATCACTCACGTCTAAGTTTTTTTAAAGTTTGAGAGGGAAAAATACATTATTTTCTTCATTACAGTGTGTGGTTGCATAGGTGAGAAATCCATGGTCATTTGTTTAGACGGAACTATGGTTTTCAAAACAACATTTTTATGGAGTTCTTTTTGCAGTGCTTGGTTTCTATCACAGAACCATTACACTTTTTCCACTGAACCAGGCACTTTTCATAGAAAAGGTATTTCATTTTGATATTTCTCCAGCATGAAGTTTTGCCAGTCTCATTTTGTCAGCCTGATTGCCTTCATTTTGGAAATTTGTCAATATAATGGGATTCTATATAAATGAGATCTACTCAATTTCAATTTATTTAAATATGTTTTGGAACTCAGTTGAGATCCACATATAAACAGCACAACAAGAATCAACAAAAAATACAAATCAAAGAAGAAAATCATCAAAATACATTCCATTTATACAAAAATTGAAAAATTGGGATTATACCTATTAATATAATTCTAAAAAACATTTAAAAAAATCAAAAATTCTGTAACAGAACATTTCATTAGGAGGGATGAGAATGGCATTGAGGAAAGATTTAGCATAAGAAATACCTAGCTTTAAGCATATTGGTCTCACTCACTTTTGACGATGGACCATTAGGGCAGGGCATATAAAAAGGATATGGGTGATATCCTGAGTTGAGCTATCAATGTTACATAGATTACATTTATCGGAGCAACCATGCCATCTAGCCAATAATTTATTTAAAGGGAGAAGATCATGTCTCAAGACGAACCAAAAACGGCGTAAGCCATGAGGGAGAATCCAGGATGCATAAGGTTGTATTTGTTTGAATAAGTAGGAATTAACAACCTCAGTAACACCTTTCTTTGCAATACGGGCATCTCTATCCCTCTTAAAACTTAACTCCCATTTAGCCTGTTTTAATGACAACTTTAGCTGATAATAGAAAAATAGTTGATTCCTCCAGTTCTAATAATGTAACAGCCTTTCTGAAATTCTTTATAAGTAAAGAATATTCTTTCATAGGCCCCAATAATTCTGTTTAAATGAGGTATCTTAACGTAGCCGGTTTGCCTTTGGCTAAATAAAAGACCCAACGTATTACTCCTGCTAGGGCCTGAACCCAACTACTTCGTATGCCCAATTCCAATCTGAGGGATTCCACTGTACAGGCATTATTGACCGACAATAAATGTCGCAAGAGTCTACCCTCGACAGCATCTAGGAAACCCCATTGCCTCAAATCTATTAACTCAATGCCATAAAGCAGGGATGCTGGAATTTTTGCACGAAAGGCCTCCAGCAGATAGACAAAATGTCTTCTGCCGGTTGCTTTATAGAGGGCACTCAGTCCATTTCCCTGAGTCATGGCTTTCCTAATGTTGCTTTCTATGTGAGCCTTGTCGCTCAAGTTACCACATATAAGGAAAACATAAAATTTTACAATTTCCAGTCTCTCACTCCCTAGAAATCAACTGAAATTATCCAATTTCGTTTTTTCCTCCCTGTAATGCACATTACCTTGCTTTTGGCCTGAAAGCCTGAAATAATTCTTGATTTGAGACAATTTCCAAATTTTCTTTCAAAAGAATCTTTCTCCGTCTACTTTTTTCAATTCTTCTAATTAGTCTCCTCTTTTTTGACCCCTTCTTTTTAACCTTCCCTAAATTCTCCTTTTTCCCATCTCCTTCTAGTTCAGAAGCCTCCTTATCACCTACATTATGCTGTTTCATAAAGATCGGAAAAAGTTCCTTATCTTCCTTAGGATCCGTTTCATATAGATCCTTTATTATTGGGGATGGTTCTATATCATCCTTTAACACCATTTCTTGTAAAACCTCTACTACAGGTACTATATCAACTACACAATTTGAAATAGGGGTTTTCAGGGGAAGGACTAATTGTTTGCTATCATTAAGAGGATGGGAAATATTTGGAAGTCCAATCTTTGACCCAGAATTTTCCTGCTCTACGAGATCTTCTCCCACGGTATCTAAATTTAAGCGGGATTTTTTCTCAATTTTATCATGTAATAAAACCTTCAGAATTTGGGTTACAGTTTTCAATATGCAATCAGAACCCCCAACAAATTTCTCCAATAATGATAGAATGGAAGAGAGCAAATATTCAAGAGAGGATAGACAATCAGAGACAGGTTTATCCACCCTAGGAGGAGGCATAGCGTTAATACCTGTTATATTGAGATTAGAGCGCGTTGAGATATTTAACTGAGAGATATTCGAGGGAGTACTGCTATAAAGATGGAGAACAGGTGGAACTGGTGTTGTAGGAGTTTTTATGAGATCCCTAACCTTTTCAGTGTCAACTTCAATATATCTCTTACAGAGCTCCAAATCCAAATCAGAAAAGACAAGATCATTATTGTGCACTTCTCTCGGGGGAGAAAGATTTGGTTCATATTTTTCAGAAGGAGGCTCACTAGTTTTAAGCAAAGAAACATGCTCTAAATCGCCCACCGCTTGAATAATAGCTTTAGATGGTATTTGTAGGGGGGCAGTAAGGCAAATATTTTTGTCCTTTGATTTATGCAGAGGGGGAGACATACAGTTGTTCAATGAGGCAAAACCTTCTGTTACTGCAGCTGCAGTACTTACTCCCTTTTCCGTGCTATTCACATGTCTCAAACCCTCGGTACTCAGTCCCAACAGAGAGTAGGGGGCTTTTACCGTGTCTTCGTGTGCAGGTTCAACATTTAATGCTCTATTTTTTCCCCGTTCCCAGAGATTAAATAACTGACAGGTACCCTTAACTTGTACAACATGATTAACCTTATTGCGAAGCGGATTCGATTTTGTTTTGGAACACGACCTTCCAACCAAAACTTTTCCAGACCTAAGCTTCTTGGCCGTCATTTCGAACAAGTCTAGGTAAGGCACAAAGATATCACAAAAACAGTAATGTGCGATGAAACAGCCCCAGACCTATTAATAAACGTTTTAACTAGTACAGTACTTTATACGGGGGGTGGGCACAGCACAGCCTTCCTCAGCCTCTGAGGGCCCGCCCCTTGCCCGGGTTTAGCCCCGCGCTTTGACCAGCATGCGTCCCGCGTATGCGTCAATTGATGTCAATATATAGCGGGAGGGGGGCGGGAAGAGGACCAGCTGTGGCGAGTCTTCAAGCGCAACGCCCGCTGGTCCTCGCAGTCCCGCTGGGGTAAGAAGTCTCTGCACAGCTCCACAAATAGTCCTTTGCGGCAGGAAAAGTTTTTTTGAAAGCATTGGTTTGTAGAATTACAGCGTGGCAAAAGTGGATGGGGATGGTGCATATGAAATGGGGAGGAGGCAAGCAGGAGGCTGAGCACACAAATGCAGTAAGGAAAGAATGTATGATGTTACAACGCATACATTTACAATGCATGCACTTACAACATAGTTTTTACATCGCAACATCCACTACAACACATTCCATTACATCGCATGACACTACATAGTATATTAAAAAACGACCTATACAGCCCATTCCATTACATTGCATGCTAACTTTACAACGCATACCTTTACAACGCTTACCATTACATTGCATTTAAGGTAAGTATTGGATAGTAAAAATTACTTTTCTAACTCCATGGGGTGCATCTGTAGGGTAGGTGTTGGATAGTGTAGGGGTTAAAATGTCTATTTTAACTCCAGAGGTGTCAACAGTAGGGTAAATGTTGGATAGTGTAGGGTTACTATGCCATTTAATGGTATTCGTTGTAATGCCTGTGTTGAAGTGACATGCGCTGTAGTGTCATGTGTTGAAATGCTATGCGTTGCAATGCCTGCGTTGTAGTGACAGGCGTTGTGAGGGATGTTGCGATGTAATGACTGTGTTGCAAGTGTAGTGCGATGTAATGACTGTGTTGTAAAGGTTGTTTCCCATAGGGAAAGTGATAGGATTTGGGAAGGAAAACGAAAAAAAAAAATGACAGAGGACTAAGGGGGTTAAGAGGTTTGCCCCCCTGATTAGACAAACCAAAAACCACAAACTGAGATAAATATTGTACCTTCAACAAAGGCTTTCACTGAGTTGATTTGTTTGACTCTTTCTAAGGATTCCTGTGCCAGATGTATGAAGCACTGGTCGAAAATTCTGGTTGCAACTTGCAATGAATATTTTTACACCCAGTGGGGTATTTTGCAAACTGACCAATGAACTACTGGGTTGGAATTCAAAATACTGAATCATAGTGGGTCACAATTTGACATACTCCATAAATATTAATGAGGTAGTTCGCAAATTCCGACCCACTATGATTCACAGTCATCACATGGATGGTGGCATTGGGGTCAGCAGACCACCATGTCTGTGATTGCTTTTAAATAAAGCAATCAATCAATCAATCATTGCATTTATATAGCGCACTACTTACCCAGAGGGTCTCAAGGCGCTGGGGGGGGGGGGGGGATCTGCTACTGCTCGAACAACCAGGTCTTGAGTTGCTTCCTGAAGGCGAGGTGGTCCTGGGTCAGGCGGAGGTGGGTGGGGAGGGAGTTCCATGTCTTGGCGGCGAGGTAGGAGAAGGACCGTCCCCCTGTGGTGGCTCTACGGATGCGGGGGATGGCGGCGAGGGTGTGGCTGGTCGATCAAAGCTGGCGTTTGGGAGCGTAGAAGTTGAGGCGGCTGTTGAGGTATCCTGGGCCTTGGCTGTGTAGGGCTTTGTGTGCGTGGGTGAGGAGACGGAAGGTGATTCTCTTGTTGACCGGGAGCCAATGCAGATCTCTCAGGTGTCCGGAGATGTGGCTGCGATGGGGGATGTCCAGGATGAGTCGTGCTGAGGCGTTCTGGATCCGCTGGAGTCTCTTCTGGAGTTTGGCGGTGGTTCCGGCGTAGAGGGTGTTGCCGTAGTCCAGACGGCTGGTGACGAGGGCCTGGGTGACCGTCTTCCTGGTCTCGGTGGGGATCCACCGGAAGATCTTACGTAGCATGCGCAGGATGTTAAAGCACGAGGAGGAGACGGCGTTGATTTGTCTGGTCATGGAGAGGGAGGAGTCCAGGATGAAGCCCAGGTTGCGTGCGTGGTCTGTTGGTTTGGGTGCGCTGCCTAGGGCGGGGGGCCACCAGGAGTCGTCCCAAGCGGCGGGTGAGGATCCCAGGATGAGGACTTCCGTCTTATCTGAGTTCAGTTTCAGGCGGCTGTTCTTCATCCATTCGGCTACCTCTTTCATCCCTTCGTAAAGGTTGGCTCTGGCGGTGGCGTGGTCGTTGGTAAGGGAGAGGATCAGCTGGGTGTCGTCGGCATAGGAGATGATGTTGAGGTTGTGCTGGCGTGCGATGTCTGCGAGGGGGCTCATGTAGAAGCAATCATTATTTTTTAATTACAAATGTTACATTTTAACTAACATTATGTTTTTTCAGCATTCAAAAGAAGAGGGGTCCCTTCAGGACTCCTTCCCATTTGTGAATGGATTACCTCTATTTTTGTGCAATCTGTAGAGTGTTCATGGTAGGTAACCGGATTTCAATCGCAAAATATTAATATATCCCTGTTTAAATCAGTATTTGAAAGGATGCCTAAACATCCTGATATAAATCGAATTAAATAGAGTAAAGACTCTATGAACCCTTAATGTCGAATGTGACTCCCCTCCCTGCCAACTCAAGGCCAACTGCCAGGAGTCAATCGCCAGGCTCTCCCGGTAACTACCAAAAGATCTGAACAGTGGCAAGAATAACATTGCATGCCACAACACAGCATGACATATTTGAGCACAAGATTACAACACATCCGCATCCAAAAATGATTCAGTAAACCCAAATTGCTATTTGGTAATGTGTTCAGGAATCACAATTTGGGTTTGTTAAATACGGTTGCAAATGTGTCCATTTTCACACTTTTTACCCACGCAAAAAGCCATCATACATTTAGCCTCAATTTATTTATTCCTTGTCCAGTTGTGCTGGACAATGGCGATGGGATATACATGGCTACTAGGTAGAAAGTAGTCTGCTGGCCCCCACTAGTTGAAAATGCCACTGCAAGGCTAGCCACTTGTCTGAATAAAAGAGAACACATAATGCCTGTTCAAATACATTATAAGTGAGCATTACAAAATACTTCTCACTTTCTTGTGTGCACATTCAAGTGGTAAATTCCAAAACAGGAACAGCAAAGTATGGGGACAGAGCATTCTCCCATAAAGCATGCGTGGTTTTAATCCACTTTTTTGAGCTGTCAGTCCACGTTCTTTGCGCTCGTCGGTACTTAGAAAGACCTAACAACCACGATGCGCTTTAATGAGACATTGAACCACGATGCGCTTTAAATTAATATTTAAAGAAAAAGCAAAGGCAACTGAACCATTGCTGCTGTCACATTAATAGACACATCCTGTGAAGTTCAGATGTGTTTCTTCCACAATTTTACAGAGTAAATGTAATTGTTATAATAATATATATTCAATATTGGTTTAAAGAGATTATTCACTTCTGCTGTGTTTATCCAAACTTGTAATTGGACTTAACTAGATTGAAGTTAGGACACAATGACAGAATGTTTTTCTCTTACAGGTTGCAATTAACTTAAAGGTCTCTAAAACTACGCAAGACCACTGGGTATAACTGTGAGTTGTACCTTCTGTTGCAATATTCCACAGGTTAGGGTGCGCCTTAGTGTGTGCACACCGCCATGGGATTTTTTAAGGGTCCTGACGAATGCTTTGCTAATAGCACGTTTAAGCAGAAACATGTTGATCACCTCTTAACACAAATTCTGGATGCCACCAGCCACTTTATAGGACTGGCTTACATCCATTCCACGTTTTTATTAGTATTTGGGCAGCCTTTAATAAATCATTGGACGGGCCAGTCCCAAAAACAATTTTTAATCATCACTTTCACATCTCACTACCTATGCACATACGCATCTTACATCCTGCTCCGCTGTAAGTCAGGGGTGGAAGCACACCAGGTACGCATTTAGCTTCTATGGTGGAACCCTATGAAGAAGCATGTCACCGACCTGGTCGGTAAGTGAGGGTTCTTTTAAAAAACACTTTTTGTGCCTTTTCTCTTTAATTGTTTAGAGCAATTACTCTTTAGTTGTCTCTGAGTAACTCTTTTGTTGTTTAATACTAGTTGACAGAGCATTCTAAACAGCTGACACCAGATACTAGAATACCCTTCTATTCTCTCTACATGTTTGAACAACATATTGTACAAATGCAGAATAGAGTAATTCAATTTGAGAAGAGGCCATTTCACCAAAATGTGCAATGTGGGATGGCTTCAATATTAGGCTATCCTGTGGAGTTTTGAAACTAATGTCCCAAGGCAATCCTGGGAGATATGGCTTAGTTGAACTGCAGAGCTTAGTTCTCTTACATATATTACACTGCAAACCATAGTGAAAAACAAGGTTTCATCATATTTACATCCGGAAAAAGGGAATTTCCTGATAGCAAAAACAGTCCTAACATCTACACTTCTGTAAATAAATCACTTGTCTTTACCCACATTTTCTCAAAAATCTTCAAACTGTGCCTAAATAGAACACAGTTTTTCTCTATGCAGAATGCTGGTAGGTTGGTTGAGCTAAATGCAATTGTAAATTGTAAATTGTTGTGTCTTGTAAAGCGCACTGCTACCCGGAGGCCTCGTAGCGCTATAGACCGCTGGGGAACCCGTCCTGACTTTCCCTGTGAGATGGTCCCTCCTGGGGGTCTCCAAGGTGAAACCAGGCATCCCCGGCGTTTGTGTGGGGCCGTTGTGGAGATGAGGCAAGCTAATGCCCAGAGTTGCCGAGTGTGATCCCTGGTCGGAGTAGGCACCGATGCGAGAATTATCAGTCCGCTGATCCTGGTCCAAGACCCTGCCGCGTCGGGAATCGAACCCTGGTCCCGGGCCGTTCTCTGCACTCGGGTCTGCCGCCTCTAACCAGTGAGCCACACCTCTCCAAAGGTGCTCCTCGCTGATGGGGACAAACAGCTGGCAGGCGCAAAATTAGGTCTGCTAGGCCAAGCTCTAAGTGGATCTCGGTGATGATGGCATCCCTTGATGGCTGCTTGGTCATGGAGCAGTAAGGCTCTCCCTGTCGGAGTTGGTTGCAGGGAGTCTGGTACCACAGGCATTAGTGCTGCACAGCTCCGGTCAGATCTGGTGTCTTCAAATTTGGTAGAGAGAAAAATCTGACCATCCAGAGCACTGGAACTTTTTCCTGTTCATTTGCGGTGTCGGTTGAGGCAAACACCTGCAAGGCGGTGTTATAGACTCTGCTCTTCAGTGCTTGCAGACTGCAAGGGAGTATCTCATCGACTCCAGGAAAGACTGCACACAATTTTCAAGGTTCTGGCAGGCTACTTGATGTTCTGGTAGTTTTCTAGCTTTCAGGGTGAGTCTCTCTGTCGCGATTGTCAAGAGAGTAGCGAGCATGCAGGGTTTTTCCTGAGAAGTTCATAGGGCTTTCTACAGTTCTCACCAGACAGTGACTCTTCTTACTCCTTCTTCTTTTGATCCATCGAATCTGAGTTTTTGGGTTCAGGGGTGCCACCAAAATACTCAATTTAGGGGTGTTAAGGGGAGTGACGGTAGTAGCCAAAGGGCAGCCTACTGTCAGGGTGTCTACACCCTCTACATAAACACTTCCTGTAGGAAGGGGGCATAAACCTGACCCTAGAATGCTATTTCAATCCAAAAAAAAGAAAGAGACATTTGAAAAGATGGCGTCCACATCAATTAGTCCACATTAGGGGTGGCACTGGCTTGGTGGAGACATGCTTTCTCATATTGCTAATTTTTCCACCTGTCTGGACAAGGGGGAGGGCATCTCCACTATTTGGAGAGGCTGGGGTCGCATAAAAAGGCGGTACAGCCCTGGAATGCAGGTCCTTCATGGAGGAGGTATGAACACTTCCGTACAGAGCAGGCTTTGTTCCTGGCCTCTGAGAGCAATGGCTCTCAACTCAGGAGATCAGCAACATGTCAGTGGCGGCAGGCTGGTCAAGATCAGTCAGTCAAGCCACTAGTTGTCAGTAGGTTTTCAGGAAGCACCTCTAAAGTGCACTCTGGGTGCATTTATTAATAAATTAAACACTAACATCATTGTTTGTTTAATAATACAAGATGTTTGATAAGAAACTTCAGTGCGTACAGTGAAGCCATCCTGTAGCTGGAGAACTCACAATCACGAGTGTCCAGCCCATGTACTCAGTATGGCTTCTCTGCACATTTGTGATATTTAAGAATTGACTTAGATTTCACAGGGACACATCCACTCATACAGATAAGTCCACACAAGGAATAAAGTGCACCCTGTCTTAGGGCTGTAAGGCCTACTGCATTGATGACTTACCTATACCACATATAGGGCCTAATTACAAATCTAGTGGTCTTCATACCGTAAGGCTCATTGTGGGGTGGCAGTGCCACATTACAACCTTGATTGTCATGCCACTCTTGGACCGCTGACTCTGCTATGGAGCCGCCATTCCCTGGCAGTGGAGCGCAGTCAAGAGGCATCAATATGCTTGGCAGGACTCTCCTCACCGCCACTGATTTCATGAAGGTCTTTCCTCCATGAAAACAGTGCCTCGCTCCATGTGGATGCACGCAGGGGGGCACAACATGTGACCCCTTGTGTGCATACACCCCTATTTCCAGCACAGTATAGCTTTCAGGTCAATACTGTGCTGGAACTAACAGTGGGGGGTGGACTTTGCTCCACCAGCGGAGTCTGCGGAGATTGTCCCACTCCGCACTCCGCTTGGAGCACAAAGTTTCCACAAGAACTCCGCCATCCACCACGGAGTGGAGTTCACCAGCAGACTCTCAGCTCACCTGTGAAATGTCCTAATTTGGTTGATATCTTGCTTCTCACTGCAACCTTTGTTGGCAAAGGCATTCAAGGACTAGTCCGAGATGCACACGCCGACGCATCAGTTGCGGTTGCCGTGAAGACCCTATGGCCATGCCCCCTCTGTACCCCTTTGCACAGCATAGGCCCTGGAACGCATCAGCTCCAAGACTCGGTGTGACTACTAGGCTGATGTAGCGGCAAGGCGGGATCCTTGTGACTTACAGCCCTCCCCCAAGAGCGAGCCCTCCCAACCATGACCATGCGGTGCGCTGCACACCCAGCTTCCTTGACTTCTGCTCCCATAGTAGTACCTCCCTATCCTCAGAGGCCAACCCGACAGTGGCTGCAGCACTGAGAGCAGGAGGCTGGGGCTGCACAGCAGGAAAGGGCTCCAAGGGCAGGCTTCATTCGACCCCGGTGGCCACAGAGCCATTGCCTTCCCCTGAGGAGCTGGGGCAGTGAGCGAAACAAGAAAATCACCAAGACTACCATGCCAGATGCCACCCCACTGCCTCTGCTGATTTTGGAGGTAAGAGGGAGCAGCACAGGTGTGGGATCAAACTCTCTGTATATTTTAACAGATTCACTGGCCGGGGCTTGTGACGCATTTTTTTTAAACACTCAAATGTTCTTCTGGCATAAGACTGATGCATGCGTGAATGCAGGAATCACCAGTTTAATTCAACTCTTCAACAGGGGTAGAAGTATGCGCTATATAAATGCAATTGGAACACAGTGGCATTTATGTTTTGTTTGGTTTTCTTTAATGGTGGCTATATAAACCAGATCTTTTACAGATATAGGGCGGAGTGGAACTCAGTCGAATTCACAGAGTTTTTATGCAACTCTGCAGAATTACACGTAGTGCAACTCCGCGAGCTTCGCCCAGGCTTAGCAGGAACTTCCTTTGATGTTCCCATTGCAGTGCCTTTTTTTATAGGCACCACCGTGGGAACCCCAAATAATCACCTGCCAAGGACTAAAATAGTAATTATAAGGCAGCCAGTTTTCAAGCGGGTTTGGTGATGCGGTGGCCGGGTGGTGCCTGCGCTGCACTGTCAAACTCATAATCAGGCCCTTAGTGGTCTGTAGGCCTAGCACACAGGGATGTGTATCCAAGTTTAGTGACAGAATGCACACCTTAATGTTTAACCATCCTTAATGCTCAACGGCAACAATATTTGCTTGCAGACTTTGGACCAATGCAGTTGTGGGCTGAATAGCCCTTAGTCAAGGGTAGTTCTAAATTCAAATTAAAACCCACTATTAATATTTCACCACTTTAGACAAGAAGCAAAAAATGCAGTCTCTCTAAACATCTTACACTCTATCATCCATGCAAGTTTGGTATAAAGAATAATACCAAAAAAACAATGCTCAAAGGAAACTGTTGACCAGATGTAGATAGCTTGCCACACTGCTTGCAGATCACAACGAGGTACCGATGGACAGAGCGATGCCTCTATCACCGAGCAGTTGCCGGTTGAGGTGGGGCTTAATTCCACAGAAAGCTGGGAATGAAAAAAATGTTCTTTCCTACAGACACATGGGAATCATGTCGGGTACGGTGGTAATAAACCACTGATTTATATTTTTTGCACGTCCGAAAAATCTTTTTGTAGAACACATTTCATTGATTGCTTTCCTTGCAGTAGCATTCAACAACTATTAGGTCCTGAAGAAAGCCGGGCTAGGCAGCCATACGGCTGAAACACGTCGACCTCACTATTCGCCAGGAGATAGTAAATTTGTTCCATACTATCAGGCGATCTATTTTATCTTATGGCATTTGGACAATACTCATAAAACTTCATTGTTGTCCTCATAGTCATTTTTAACTGCACCTGTTTTTCACTCGCACTGCACTCCATCAGTTGTCTCATATCTTGAACAACTACTGTGACTGAGATTACTGAGAGTATGAGGTCAGGTATCTATCTTTGTTAGCCTTGGAGCAACATTTGGCTACATTTGACCCTCCTCTCATGGTCTTCCAAATGTCGAAGTTCCGCCAAATGGGTGGGCTGATGGAGACTTTTCTTTAGCAAGCTATCTACATCTGGTCAACCGTTTTCTTTGAGCATTGGTTTTTTTTTTGTCATACCATCAGACTGACCTTCTCCTTATATTTGTGCAAGTCTTTAATCAGGTGTATGGAGAAAAGTTGGTCCATAAATACTGTCCCCTAGACCCTCCCACACACATATATTTTTCTATAAAGAATAATACATACACACCCCTTAAATCCCAAACGTTGTCTTACTTAACATTGTAAATGTAAAAAACAAACGGCATCAACCAAAAGCTTCTCCTGTGAAACTCAATACCAACCAGTGTCTACCAAACTGAACCCCCATGTCATGATAACGTCCCCAAAACATCCATAATCATTTGTACCTGCACCACCGTGCAAATGCTACAATCATCAGTTGCCATGTGATCTCAATTAAAACCACCCAATGTTACCTCCCTTTTTTACCCTTTCCTACAGAGAAGTGTGCCATGCTGACTTTTCTCTGCATCAAGTCATGCAGTCTGCAGTGGCAGTCTTTGTTTGTGCTTGGTGAGGGGTCCCTTAGGGTGGCACAGTTTATGCTTCAACCCTTCCCTGGAGCAATTTCACCCCCAGGGATCCCACCCCCGAGACCAGTCCTATTTTGAATGGGGTTCCCATAGTCTCCATATCAGACCAATAATAGCCCCAGGGACCCCATTTTCCAGGGCCCGTTCTCTTTTAAAAAATGTTTAACAAATAAATAAATAAGGGGAGGGAGGGCTGCGCCGCCCCTCCAGGGCTGATTTTGTCCCTTTGGACCCCATCTTCCAGGGTCAGGTCTCAATTGTGAGTGCTCTCATCCCACCCAAAGCACCCACCCTGTTTTGTACCGCAGAGGGATCATCAAGACCCTATGGTCCCTGTCTGCTCCAACCCTCCTGTGGGAGACAGCATTGCATTTACAGAAAGGGGCTGCAAACATGAAGCTCTCTCTCTGTAAAAGAAAAAGTGCTTGCTTTAAGTAAGCAAGAGCATTTTCAATGCCCTTGCTTGCTGAAAGCAAGCACAGTTTGCTATGGCTTGGCGGGAGCAGTAAAGTTCCTGCAACGCCATAGCAAACAGCTATGTCCCAGGGCTTGGCACCCCAGGACACAGCAGGAGCCGGCCTTGGGAAATGACAGCCCCCAGGGCGATGTATAGCTCTGGGGGGTGCAGTCCACCCTCTTTTTTAGATTTAGGTAGGCCCGATAAGTGGCAGTCCCCAAGGGCGAGAACGGCCCCCACCCATTTAAAAAATATATTTTTGCCCGAGGAGGAAGTGGTCTCTAGGGGGGCACCTGAGGCCCCTGATGTGAGAATTAAATAGCCCCGTGGAGGTGGTGGTCCCGGTGACAGGGAGGGTCCTTGAGGCCCCCCCATATCATTGGTATTAGCACCAGGAAGGTGGCAATCCTCAAGGGTGCGGGGGAGGCCATACAGGCCTCCCCGCAATCATTTTAGAAATTGCCCGGGGGAGGTGGCAGTCCTCGGGGGAGGTGGCAGTCCCCAGGACTGGGGGGTTTTTGAGGCCACCCGCATCACATTATAGTTTGTCCTGAGGATAATGGTCCCTGTATAATTAAAACACACCTACCCTGGGATATGGCCCACTTCGGGGACTTCCAGAAAAATCTTTAAATTTTGCAGCGGATCTCGGGTCCACCAGTGAATTTACTGCAAAATTGAATTAAAAAGAATCCCTTTTAACCCCCATATCTGGGGGATGGAGGGGTTGGGGAATCAGGATATTCCTACACTGCCTCCTTTTTTTTTAGATTTGAGAGACTCGGCGCAGAGATCCAAGATGGCTGCCAACACTATCTGATTGAAGGGTTGGCTGTCAATCAGATTTCCATTGGAAGGTTTCAAGTCCCCCAATATCAATATTTTTTCAACTTAACTATCTCTATAACTATTGAATGGATTTACACCAAAGCACAAAAAGCACGCTTTCTGGGCCAAACTATAGCTTTCTGCTAAATTTTGTGTAATTCCGTTCAGCAGTTTGAGCTGTAGTCATGTTCGAAATCCCTGTGGGAATATGCATGGGGAAAACACATTTTGGGACCCTCTTTTTTCTCTGCCCCTGCTTGACACATCATCCAGAAATTTTCAACACATCAGCTGAACTGTAGGTAGCAAATGTTTTTTTTTTAAACTGAAGATTTGTCAAGCGGCGCCAAAGTTATTGACAAAACAAAAAATGTATTTCCTATGGAAAGAAGTTCCTAACTATAACTACCTACAACTATCTACACTCTATCAGCTGCCGTACCAGTGTGCTTCCTGATCACCGGTAGTTCTCAGGTAAGTGTACCCACCTGCAAATTGTTAAAACAAGAATCCCACCTCCTCACAGAAGATAGTGGCACTCCAGAGAAAACAGTTGCATGGTTTATTGAAAGCTGAAGACTCTCAATGGATTTCAGCTGGTAAGACCTTGTTCACGATACAGACCTCATATGTGTTACTTTATTCAAACAAATAAATCATAGTCATAAATGAAGGACTAACTTAAAAAAAACAGGCGTCATCTTAGAATGTATATTATACTACCAAATGTAAATCAAATCCTGGAAATCCAAGCCAATAATTTGGTAGAAAAATATATATAAAGCCTGTGTATGTATTTTCCATTTATATACATAAATATATATCGTCTAAATCAAGTTTTTCAAAAGGACAACAAAGAGGCAATTTTCAAGCACAAATTAAACACCAGCAAATGCTGCTCGTTCATAAATAGATGAATCAAGGGGCAATTTCCTTCATTATTGCAATTCTTTATTCAAGCATCTGTAAGTCGAGAAAATTAACTTCCATGTAGCCAATGCATTTCGCCCAGTTATGGACTTCTTCAGGGCCTCAAACATATACAAACATAACTTAGATTACTTTACATTTCATCTATATACAAATGTGTATCATATGAGACAGGTTGCTGACATTGTTGTACACATTACAATTCATTTAGAAATTTCCTCATTTCTTTTATAATTATCTCCTTTTTTATCAAATTTCCATAAAAAAACTTGCAATCAGAAATAAAGAAGGGATCACTTTTTTAAACATTGTCACATAATTTTGTTTTCGAACAGTTAAAATAATTTCTTCTCAAATCATTACTATATTTATACAAATAGTCAGGAACATGAACCAGTTACTCCGTATCCTTGCCCATCAATCCACCACATTTGATGGCTAGGGTGATCTTAACCAGGGCTCTGCACCTGGTGTGATTCAATGTTGTTCCTGTATCCTTGCTGTCATTTCACAAGCATAGGACATCAAGGGGAAGTCAAATTATTCTAAAAAGTAAAAGAAATTGATGGAGTGCATAAAACACCAGAACTCAAAACCCATATTTCGTATAGTTTCCATATCAACTGACAAATCTCATTCACTTACCCTATAGGAAATTATGTATTAATCTTCTATATTTTAAAAAGAGAAATGTCCTTCAGTTGTCCCCTGTACAGACACAATTTCCATCTATGGATCCTCTGAACAGAAAGCATAAGAGCCATCATGAGTGGTGCAACCCACTTTCTATAGCTCAACAGTGATTCTTAAATTGACTGCACTTTTGGCATGTCGGCATTGTTCCAAAATTGTTCTAGTGTCAACAGATATGCACTATCAAGGCATACAGATCAAATATCATCCTCTCGTCATCGATCTTACCACAGCATACACCCGATTTTCCCTGGTCTCGACAACAGTTAGTAATTTACTGTCCATTTGCCAAGCAACACACTGTCTGCTACCAATCTTATCCAAGACAAAAAAAAAGAAGGTAGGAGGAATTCATATGAGTTTATGTACACATTTCTCTATGTTACATTACACACCGACAAATTAATGCCCTAAAATACGGGGCTGTCAGGCCCATTTTCTTTAGATTTGGCCAATTATCCTGAGATACATGGGAAATATACTGTATGCATTGTGACAGGAATTCACACATCTAAAGTATAGTTTAACAATTTCATTACTCGTATCCTGATTGGCTTATACTAACTATAGGTGCCTCAGTTGTTATGGCGGTCTGTTCCTAGTGATGATTTGGGATTCACATAGATGGTGCTTCTTATGCCGGCATGTTTCCTTTTACCATATATCTGTATACACCAAACAAGAGGGGGCTCAAACAACTACTGCGTAAACTCTGTATATCAACAGCTCATATTCCCTGCACAGTAATATATTCAAGTTACACTGAGTCAACAATCTGTCAACAGCTCAAAATGCCATACATCTTTATTGGCTGATTGTAGGACTAGGAATGTTCAAATTTCCCGTATATGCATTCTGTAGCAGCATACACACATGTGATTGCAAGACCCGGAAAGTTCATGTTTCCCATATATGTTTTAATTTCTGTAGCAGTATACACATGTGTGAGCATATGCATTCTTCAAGCATACGCTTTACGAAATGCAAAACATAAGCACATCATGTATCAGTTGCTGTGTTTGGCCCTTAAAACCAAGTCCTCGTGGTTTCAGTATCTGGCGCATTCTGCCCATCCGCCATTGTTTGTATTGAACAATATTACACTTGTGATATAGTGGGTTACATGTACACAGTAAATTTACTCCTCATGGTGCACATTTGATAAGTATTGATGTTTTCCATCAAAAAGTGACTAAGTATCTGCACTGCTTGGAAGATAAAGCTCTTACAATCCTTAGAAATAATTGTAAGGACATTTTACCCAAGAAAGAAAGACTAGCCCTCTCTAGTATAGCAAGCAAAAGCTCACTGATCATACGTGAGGAAGACAAGACGGGCTGTATTGTTCTAATGTATTGAAGTGATTACTATAAGGAGGCATATAGGAAAGTCAAATGATACTTAGGGGCCTATTACGATTCTGGGTGGAGTTTCCTTCACCTGGTATCGTTTCGGTCCTTGGACCGACCAACACCCGGTCTGCAGTCCCGACCGATTAACCAGGATGAGACAGAGCACTGTTCGGTCGCATTCCTAGTCATTACAATGGGAGCATGTATTCTGGGTGGAATACATGCTCCCATTGTAAAATAGGTGGTATATAGATGAAATGCACAGTTTGCAGATTTAATAAGGAATGTAAGTTATGTTTTTGCCCTGAAGAAGCCCATACCTGGTCAAAACGTGTTGGTTGACTGGAAATTAATGAAGATGCTTGAATAAAGAATTGCAATATTCAAAGAAATTACCTTTCCATTCATCTATTTTTGAACAAGCAGCATTTGCAGTTTAAATGTTTGCTTTAAAGTTTCCTCTGTTGTGTGTTTGAAAAAACTTGTATATTGTATTGTTTAGATTGGTGGCAAACTATTTGTTGTGAAAACACACCAGAACCAAACATCCTAGGACCGGTTTCTGGCTATCAGCCGTCTTCAGCCAGGATAGCTTGACTCCAGTGGCGTGGAGAGCACAGGACTCACGTCTGAGTATACCGGTCCCACTTGGGGTGACGAATGCAAAAACTACAGTTGATTGACAGAATGCAGAGCAATGCCATACATTCACCCCGGTACAGAGATCTGGGCCTAAATCCATCGTTTTTTGCTCACCACTCCACCCCAGGTCAGACATGGCCATATGCCAATCAGCCTTGACCCTGTGCCTCATGGGAATAGTCTAGCCCTAACTGCCAAGCCATGTCTTCCCTGGACTGGAATTAAGCATCATAGGACCGGTTTCTGGCTATCAGCCGTCTTCAGCCTGTATAGCTTGACTCCAGTGGTGTGGAGAGCACGGGACTCACGTCTGAGCATACCCGTCCAACTCGGGGTGACAAATGCAAAAACAACAGTTGATGGACAGAATGCAGAGCAATGTCATACATTCACCCCGGTACAGAGATCTGGGCCTAAATCCATCGTTTTTTGCTCACTACACCACCCCAGGTCAGAATGGCCACATGCCAATCAGCCTTGACCCTGTGCCTCATGGGAATAGTCCAGCCCGAACTGCCAAGCCATGTCTTCCCTGGAACGGAATCAAGCATCATAGGACCGGTTTCTGGCTATCAGCTGTCTTCAGCCAGGATAGCTTGACTCCAGTGGCGTGGAGAGCACGGGACTCACATCTGAGCATAACCGTCCCATTCGGGGTGACAAATGCAAAAACAACAGTTGATGGACAGAATGCAGAGCAATGTCATACATTCACCACAGTACAGAGGTATGGTACACTATGGCGTTCGCATCTTGTATCTCTAACATTGCGACGGGTGCTGCTAGCTGCTGCACCCACCGCAATGTTCGAAATGCACTGTTTGCAGTTCCCAGCACCTCATGGCAGACACCACAAGGTGACTGTCTGCCACCTAGTGCTGGGAAATGCAACGGGCCCCAAAGTACATCCCCGCTAGCCTGTGAATATCGGTTGACCCGCCATACACAAGCTGGTAGGGATGCAGCATCATAATGTGGCGGACGGTGCCTGCTATGCACCACCACCATTCTATTAATGTGTGCAGTCCGACAGCAGCAATCGTTACGATTGATGCAGTCACACCCGTGGCGGACAGAATTTCTGTCCACCACCCACTCACCCTGTCATTGTAACCTGGCGGGCGGTATTTGGCCGCACAATTGCAGTGAAGCCGCCTTCCGCTGGCTGCCAGTGGCGGTTTCACCGCAATCGTAATGACCCCTGTGTTTGTAAAAAAAAAGTAATCATAACATTGTTAAATTATTATATATGTTTATTTACTTCATTATGATTTTATGTTCAATTATACTTTAAGAAATAAAAAATATATTTAATTGCACATTTGTGCTGTTTTTAACAATTATTTTTGTACAAATGTTAAATTAATTATATATGTTAATTTAATTTATTATGATTTTATGTTAAATAACAATCATTTTTTTATTGTTTGTTATAAACATCCATATTTTTTGCATTATAGATGTTTTCGATATTGTGTGTTGTTTTATTTTCCACCTGTTTTATGTTTATTTAAAAATGACAATATTACTGGGCAGACGAAATCCAGCGGGCTCACCGCACTCCCTTCAAGCCTAGCAGGAATTCAAAGGAAGGGGATAAAGCAAGAGCTATACTGATATTCTTAGGCAATTTTGTGCTGAGACAAGCGATATCGGAAAAAGCAAGACCAGACTCAAGAAAGATCATGGAAGGGATTTCGGTTTTTGTCAGACCCGACTTCTGCCATATAACAGTGGAGAGGCGATACAGGTTGAGACAGTTGATAAAACCATTTCAAGCCAAAAAGATGCAGGCTTTCCTGATCAACCTGGCAAAACTGAAAATAATCAATGCTAGTAGAACCTTGTATATCACTTCTGAAATCAAAGCCACAGAATATTTAGATTCTCATGGGGTCTGATTCAGTTCAAATAACTTTTTCTCAACGAGATGTTTAATGGCATATTGATAAGCATGATAAGCTTGCTAACAGGTCAAATGTAATTTCTTTTCAACATTTTCAATTATAGGTGCAGGGTGTGTGGTGTATCTGTGGCATTTAGGCACTCATTGGTGGGCTATTCATACTCAGGGTTTGGATTTTGTACGGTTGTGTTTAGCCTCATCTCCACTGCTTCAACTGCCTTTCATCATGTGCACAGACCAGGCCTGAGCGCCTCACATGAGTGGGTGTGTGGGTGGGGGCGGGGGGGTTAGGCGGGGAAGAAAGGCTGGGGGGGTGGGTGGGAGAGAGGCGGGAAGGGAGGGGGAGGGGGGAAGGAGGAAAAAGTAAAAAATTTGATGTTTTGGTATAAAGAGGTTTTGGGTTTCAATCAGAGGATTTCATTGACAACAACTGATAAGTCATGGGTGTTTGCTTTCTTCTATCAGGGAAACTCAACACAAGACTATGCCACACATTAAAATCTGTTCCATCAACATTGGCGGGTTAAATGATTGGAGAAAGCGCCAAAGATTGGGTCATTTTGCCAAATATAATAATCTGGATATTCTGTGTCTGCAAGAGACCCACCTCCCATGGGCTAAGAGGAACCTATTAAACATAAAGGGTTATGAGCTACTGGCCTGCTCTTTGCAAACCTCGACGGTTAGGGGGGTGGCTATTCTCGCAAAACAAATTCTAAGTGGGGTTAAGAGAGCTACGGTTGATAGCTCAGGGAGATGGGTAATAGTCGAGCTGACCCTTGGGTATACGATGCGCACAGTGTATGGGTCAAATTATGATGATCCGGAAGTGTTTGATATCTTAGAGGGAGAGCTTGCAGACTGGCCGACACCGATTATAATGTGTGGTGACCTGAATATTTCGTTTGACTGGCATAGGTCAGGTAACTACTCAGGGCGCAAACCAAAAGTGTTTCAGGCCATGACCTCACTCATGAGATCGCATGGGCTGAAGAATGTTTGGAATGTGAAAGAGCCTACCGACCCGGGCTTTACATATTTCTCTTTCCCACATCGGAAATATTCCAAGCTGGACTATTTCCTGCTCTCTTCAGAGAAGCTTGGCAAAGTCAATATTAGGAAGCTACCCAAATCTATTTCTGACCATAGCCCTCTGATCTTAACATGTGATGCAGATAACATCGAGAGGAGACAAACAAACTGGTCATTTGAGAGAAAGCTTCTCTCGGATGACAGGTTTGTGGGACATCTTAGACAATGGGCTAAGGAGTTTTATGAGACAAATCGTTATAGCACCTCCCGTAAAGTAGTTTCGGAAACTTTCAAGGCTTCTTTGAGGGGTGAGGCAATAAGCTGCTCAGCGAGACTGAGGAAGGAGGATAAGAGGAAGGTAGAGACCCTGATTGGGGAGCTAGGAATAGCAGAGGAACAACATATCAAGGAGATAGGGCAGGGGGGTGATGGTCAGGCAAGTTTAAACAAAATGGCCACCATTAAAGCAGACCTCCAGGGAGTAGTGACACAGAAGGAGACTAGAGAGTATCAGTCCTCTAGAGCAAAGCGCTATGAGACGGGGGAACAGGCAGGAAGGGCACTAGCACTCCGGGTCAGGCAGGAGAGATCTAAAAACTCGACTCCCAGTATACAAGAAGATGGTATCGAATATACAGAGCCAAAGGATATACTGAGAGTTTTTCAGACTTTCTATCAAAAACTATATGATGAAGAGGGTGGGATGACCGTACAAAGCCCAGAACTTGAAGATGTTGGTCCAGCACTAGATGAATGTAGTAGGGAGGCGTTGGAACGTGACATAACTCTGACCGAGATAAGGATGGCGTTGCGGGAACTAGCAGCCAGTAAGGCTTCGGGGCCTGACGGGATTCCCCTCGAAGTTTATAAATGCTTAGAGGAGGAAATTGCCCCAATCTTTCTGGATTTATTCATTGGCATAGTATGTACAGGGCTAATCCCTGAATCCTGGAAGGAGACAAATATTGTCATATTCCATAAAAAAGGTAAACCCAAAACTAATCCAGGTTCATATCGCCCGATTTCCCTTATTAATGAGGATACAAAATTATACTCCAAGGTCTGGGCGAAGAGATTGGGGGGATCATAGGCCATCTTGTCTCCCCGTGGCAGCATGGGTTTGTGCCAAGTCGAGGCACTACAGATCACACAAGACGCGCTATTGCACTATTTGATGCCCATGCTGCCACGGGTGGAGATATGGTCATGATCCTCCTCGATGCGGAGAAAGCA
Organism: Lissotriton vulgaris; assembly: GCF_964263255.1. Lineage (NCBI taxonomy): Eukaryota > Metazoa > Chordata > Amphibia > Caudata > Salamandridae > Lissotriton > Lissotriton vulgaris. The sequence goes on along the minus strand of NW_028252817.1, from coordinate 143,443 downwards.
ATCAACCGCGTGGTCTGGGAGTGTTTGTGGGGCATTCTAGCCGGAAGAGGCTTCGGGAATAACAGTATGAGGGCTATCAAGGCGATGTTTAGTGACCCGGTTGCGAGGGTTACGGTTATGGGCCAAAGATCGGATGAAATAATAATTAGAAGGGGTACCCGGCAAGGATGCCCTTGCTCCCCGATCTTGTTCTCGCTATACATCGATCCTCTCATACAGAAAATTCTGGCCTCCGAACAGGTCTCCCCAGTGATACTCAACGGCCATACCACCAAACTTCTGGCTCATGCCGATGATCTGGCAATTATAACAACGGACCTCCAACAAGCTGTTGTTAAGCTATGCCAACTGGCTAAGGATTTTGGTTTATGGTCAGGCTATCGCCTGAATGAGGAAAAACACAGATCATCTGTACGAGTAACATCACTAAGCTGGATCAAAGATATGTGGAGTCAGCTGTGTATTTGGGTATAAGGGTGAATGCAAATGTAAATAAGATTATTGCAGATAACTATCTACCCATGATAGACTCAATCGAAAAGGACCTTAAAAGGATAGATGTATTGCATTCATCATTGATTGGCACGGTAAATGTACTGAAAATGACTATGTCTCCCAAGATCCTCTACCTGTTCCAAATCAAATCAAATCAAATCAAAGCATTTATATAGCGCACTACTCACCCGGAGGGTCTCAAGGCGCATGGGGAGGGGGGTCTGCTTCTGCTCGAACAGCCAGGTCTTGAGTTGCTTCCTGAAGGCAAGGTGGTCCTGGGTCAGGCGAAGGTGGGTCGAGAGGGAGTTCCAAGTCTTGGGGGCCAGGTAGGAGAAGGACCTTCCTCCTGTTGTGGCTCTTCGGATGCGGGGGACGGCGGCGAGGGCGTGGCCAGTCGATCGAAGCTGGCGTGTGGGAGCGTAGAAGTTGAGGCGGCAGTTGAGGTATCCTGGGCCTTGGTTGTGTAGGGCTTTGTGTGCGTGGGTGAGGAGGTGGAAGGTGATTCTCTTGTTGACCGGGAGCCAGTGCAGATCTCTCAGGTGTCCGGAGATGTGGCTGCAACGGGGGATGTCCAGGATGAGTTGTGCTGAGGTGTTCTGAATCTGCTGGAGTCTCTTCTGGAGTTTGGCGGTGGTACCGGCGTAGAGGGAGTTGCTGTAGTCCAGACGGCTGGTGACGAGGGCCTGGGTGACTGTCTTCCTGGTCTCGGTGGGGATCCACCGGAAGATCTTACGTAGCATGCGCAGGATGTTGAAGCACGACGACGAGACGGCGTTGACTTGTCTGGTCATGGAGAGGGAGGAGTCTTTTCATACAAGTTAAACATTTTTTAGAAAAATGGTCCCTAATTGCAAACAGATGTTCCAGAGATATGATGATGCTGATAGTTGAGACAGCTAAAACAGTACTACTAGAACTACTACAAGAAATAACAGAACTAGAGAGTAAAATAAAATCGCTAGACACCATACCAGATATTAAAAAGAGACTTGAAGAAGTAGAAACAGAACTTAATTCTTATTCAGAATACCTCTCAAAACGAAAATTAGACAAATTTCAAAAAGATCTCAAATATTACAGCAAAGAAAAAGTATATACCTACCTATCAGAAGGATTCTATTCATACACAGACTCTAATCCTTCGGAACCTCAACATGAATCTACAGGGATGAGAAGTAGAAAAGTTACAACCTTCTCTAACTCATCAGATTCAGACAGCGTAGGTAGTACTTCGCCATATCAACACCAGGGATACCAATTCAACCAAAGATCCAGACCTTTTTTAGGTCAGCGCTCCCAGAGCAGAGGCAATTGGCGACCAAGATACAGACCACAATACAGAACAGGATACCAACCACGCCAATCTTACCAAAAAAGGGAACCAAGGGGACAATACCAACCCCCCCATCATCAACAACAATATCAACCTCAATATCAGGAGCATCAACAGCAATACCAGGAACATCAACCAATAAATTCGAACAGATATCTAGAGACCCGCAATGCACACTCCTGGAGAGAATAACAACGATACCCATATTTAATCTCAGTAGTCATATGCCAAATCAAGCAATGATGTCACTTTTATCAAAAGGACTTAGTTATGTACCACATTCGAGTTTAAACAAGTTTGAATTGTTTAATGATGTGGTGGCATTTTTCAGAAAAATCAGACTGAGAGACTTTTTTTCTAACAATGATTCAGATACTATGGAAAGCAACAAATCAGGTCTTGCACCAAAATCTATTTTTACACCTACTCTAGACCAAGTGTCCCCAGAGATTTCCATCTTTGAAAAAATAGTTATGAAAAAACTCACAGCGGCGACAAAATATATTCCGCACACTCCCTACAATCTTACAGTGGATGAATATCAAGCACTCAAATCATTGAAGGAATCTACCTGCATCACTGTAAAGGGGTGTGATAAAGGAGGAGGCATTGCCATCCTAGACACCTCGGAATATACAACTAAAATAGAGAACATGTTGAATGACACTAATTTTTACAATAAGATACCCAAAGATCCTACCGCCAGAACCAAACAAAAGATACAAAGACTGACATCAAAAGCCCTAAATAATGGGGACATATGCCAGAAAGAATATGACTACCTGAATGTGACATTTCCTAGAATGGCCTGCCTATATGGGACACCAAAAGTCCACAAGGATGAAGTGGACCCCCTATTTCGTCCGATTGTCAACACCATAGGCAGTATTACTGAACCCCTCTCTAAATACCTGGATGCCATCTTACGTCCATACATATCCAAAATACCGGGATATGTGAAAGACACCGGTCACATCATTAACTTGTTAGAGGGCACTACCTTCAATGAAAGAAGACAATGGATGGTCACCCTAGATGTGGAGAGTTTATACTCTAACATCCCCATAGATGGGGCCATCAGGGCAACAGAATGGTTCATCAATACATATGAAGTCGATTGCAACAAAACTTTCATTCTAGATTGCCTGAAGATTGTCCTAGAGGAAAATGTTTTTGAATTTCACGGCACTCTATATAAACAACAAAAAGGAGTAAGTATGGGCGCTTCTTGTGCCCCAACGATAGCCAACATATACATGGCCTCATTCGAAAACATCCACATCTTTAATGAAATAGCCCCCTTTTACGAAACAGTTTTACATTGGTCGAGATATATCGACGATGTCATTTTCATATGGGACGACAATGAGGACACCCTTTCCGAATTCATTACCTGGCTCAATGCTTGTGACCACAACCTCAAATTTACATCACATATTAGCAACATTGAAATGGAATTTTTAGATCTAACCATCAAGCATGATCAAGGCCAAATATATATGGATTTATTTGTTAAACCGACGGCACGTAACACCTTGCTCCATTATAAAAGTTTTCACCCTGCATCTCAAAAGAACAATATTCCGTTCAGCCAATTTTTGAGACTAAGACGAAATTACTCTAAATTACAGGATTATGATGAAAGATCCATGATTATGACAAAGAAGTTTGAAGATCGTGGCTACCCGCACAGGCTTGTTCGGGAATCATATAAGAGAGCTCGATATTTTGATCGCCAATCTATTCTACGAGAAAAGGACACTAAACAAAATGAACAGCTGGTTCTGGTCACAAGACACTCTCTAATGAATGAAAAAATACGACAAATCATCTATTCTAACTGGAATTTACTTAATGTGAACAAATCTAAGGATGACCACATACCCAAACCGGTCATTGCCTACAAAAGAAATAAAAACTTAAAAGATTTAGTAGTTAGGTCAAGAATGCCAAGGAAACCTAACCCCATACAAAGAAGTATATCCAGAAATAACCCTGTCGTAGGCAATTACAAATGCGGCACTTGTAAGACTTGTCCACAAGCAATTGAAAGAAAAGATCTCACTCTTAATAATATCACAATTGTTTGTAAAACAATGACGAACTGCAGAACCCAGAACGTAGTATATTTAATACTATGCCCTTGTCAAAAAGGATATGTGGGTGAAACTTCGAGAGACATCAACAAAAGAATAACGGAACACAAATCTGCGATCCGTACCAAGAGAATTAATGCTCCATTGGTCGCACATTTCTTGGAATTTGAACACACACCTGAGGATATAAGGTGGTTCATTCTTGAAAACATACAACCCAGACCAGGACTATGCCCTGACAATATTTGTAAAAAACGAGAGGTATATTGGATCTTCTTCCTCAATACAGCCAACGTAGGGCTCAACTCTGAAATCCCATGGGAGCAAGTGATCATATAATGTATCTCCTCCTTAGACATTGCCGTCTGTATGTACTTATATCAATTTAACTCATCTTACAAATTACTAGAAGTTTTCTAGTAATATATATAAACTTGATGAGTTTCCACCCACCGCTTTGCTTACTCCGCTAGCCCGACCTATCACCATAGTCATTTGTACTCTGTCTGTTGGTTTTTCTTATGTGTTAAATCTCTTAATTCTCACCTTCGTCATTTGAGTGTTTTTGTATATGAAATGACAAAAACACCCTGCATCTCAAAAGAACAATATTCCGTTCAGTGATGTCTTAAATATTTATATGTATCTTTTAGAAACAAGATTCTTATCAAAAAAAATGTAGAAAATATTTAAATAAAATACAAACTATTTTTGAATATAATCATTGGGTTCTGTTTTATCAATTTGGTTTACATGTCACTTCAATGAGTTAATTAGTTCCTTTGGTTCCTTGGGTTCTTTGGCTCATTCACTAAGCTCACTACCATATGTTTTTCTAAAAAATTGTCTATTCTACTCCCTGCCGGTAGTGTATGCATTAGCAGCAGGGGTTCCCCTTATTTCTAAAATACATGGAGAGGGAGGAGTCCAGGATGAAGCCCAGGTTGCGTGCGTGGTCTGTTGGTTTGGGTGCGCTGCCAAGGGCGGGGGCCACCAGGAGTCGTCCCAGGCGGAGGGTGAAGATCCCAGGATGAGGACTTCCGTCCTGTCCGAGTTCAGTTTCAGGCGGCTGTTCATCATCCACTTGGCTACGTCTGTCATCCCTTCGTGTAGGTTGGCTCTGGCGGTGGCGGGGTCGTTGGTGAGGGAGAGGATCAGCTGGGTGTCGTCGGCGTAGGAGATGATGTTGAGGTTGTGTTGGCGAGCGATGGCTGCGAGGGGGCTCATGTAGACGTTGAAGAGGGTTGGGCTGAGCGAGGAGCCTTGAGAAACGCTACAGATGACTTTGGTAGCTTCTGATCTGAACGGGGGGAGGCGGACTCTCTGTGTGCTTCCGGCGAGGAACGAGGTGATCCATTCCAGTGCCTTCTCCTGGAGTCCGATGCTGCTGAGGCGCTGCACTAGGGTGCGGTGGCAGACAGTGTCGAAGGCCGCGGAGAGGTCCAGGAGGATGAGGGCCGCTGTTTCTCCGTTGTCGAGCAGGGCTCGGATGTCATCGGTGGCTGCGATCAGGGCGGTCTCGGTGCTGTGGTTGGCCCGGGAGCCGGACTGCGAGAGGTCAAGGGATCCGTTCGTCTCGAGGAAGGCGGCCAGCTGCTTGTTGACGGTCTTCTCGATGACTTTTGCAGGGAACGGGAGCAGCGAAATGGGGCGGTAGTTCTTGAGGTCGGTGGGGTCGGCTGATGGCTTCTTTAGTAGAGCGCTGAGTTCAGCGTGCTTCCAGCTCTCCGGGAAGGTAGCGGTGTCGAAGGAGGTGTTGATGATGTCCCGCAGGTGGGGTGCGATGACAGCGTCGGCCTTGTTGAAGACGTGGTGAGGGCAGGGGTCGGTCGGAGATCCGGAGTGGATGGAGTTCATCGTGCGGATGGTGTCTTCGGTGCTGATCGGGGTCCAGGCGTGGAGGGTGGTGGTGGGGGGCGGTGGTTCAGTCGCGGCGTGCGTTGGTTGGGTGCAGAAGCTGTTGTGTATGTCTGCGATCTTGTTGTGGAAGTAGGAGACGAGGGAGTTGCAGAGGTCTTGCGAAGGGGTGATGTAGTTGTTTCCGGCGTTGGGGTTGGAGAGCTCTTTAACAATGTTGAAGAGTTCCTTGCTGTTGTGTGCGTTGCTGTCCAGTCGTTCCTTGAATGCAGTTTTCTTGGTGGCGTGGATCAGTTGGTGGTGTTTTCGGGTGGCGAGCTTGAGGGCAATCATGTTGTTCGGTGTTGGGTCTCTGTGCCAGGTTCTCTCGAGGGCTCGGCAGTTCTTCTTGGAGCTCTTGAGTTCGTCGGTGAACCATAGGGCTTTCTTGCTGCTGGGTCTGCTAGGCGGGGTCTTCAGCGGGGCGAGGTCGTCTGCGCAGTTGCTGATCCACTTCGCGAGGTTGTTGGTGGCCTGGCTTGGGTTCGTTGCGCTGGTGGGAGGGTTCATGCTCAGGGAAGTCGCAAGCTGGTCGGCTGTGATCTTGTTCCAGCTTCTGCGTGCAACCTGTTGCTGGTGGTGGTGGATCGTGGTCCTTCTGAAGCTGAAGTGGACGCAGCTGTGGTCCGTCCAGTGGAGTCTGGTGGCGTGGCTGAACGTGATGTCCTTGCTGGATGAGAAGACGCGGTCGAATGTGTGTCCGGCGTAGTGGGTGGGGGTGGTCACCAGCTGCTTGAGACCAAGGTTGGCGAGGTTGTCCAGCAGGGTGGTGGTGTTGCGGTCGTTGTTGTTCTCCAGGTGGAAGTTGAGGTCCCCGAGGAGGATGTAGTCAGCGGAGAGGAGGGCATGCGGGCTGATGAAGTCGGCGATGTCTTCGCTGAATTGTGTATGTGGTCCCGGGGGTCTGTAGATGAGGGTGCCTCTGAGGGTGGTCTTGGTGTTGATGTGGATCTGGAAGAGCAGGTTTTCAGCGGGTGCGAGGGTGTCGTCAGTGTTGGTCGTGATGCGGATGGTGTTCCTGTGGATGATGGCGATGCCTCCTCCTGTCTGGTTGACGCGGTCCCTCTGGATGATCTTGTAGCCGTCCGGGATGGCGATGTCGGGCACAGAGGAGGCGTTCATCCAGGTTTCCGTGAGGAAGGCGACGTCTGGAGATGTGGTGTCGATCAGGTTCCAGAGTTGGACGGCGTGTCTGTGGACGGAGCGGGTGTTGAGCAGGATGCACTTGAGGTGGTTGCTGCTGGTGCTTGGCTTGGTCAGAGCTGGTGTAGTGCAGGTCTGGATGCAGGTGAACTTGCAGGAGTGGCAGCAGAAGGGACCGTGGGTGCGTCTCGGGGTGGCTCGATAGCAGCCCGGGCTTCGACCGGCGTTAAGTGTGTAGAGTTCGGCGGCGTCGTAGGTCCGGTGGGTGGGCTGATGTCTGCGGGGGCCAGGGGTCCTGGCACTGGGCGTGATCCAGGCGCGGACGGGCGCAGACGGGCTTACCTTTGGTGCACCTTCGGCGCACAGTTGGCGCTCCCGCTGCACGCGTTCGCTGCGCGGTCGCTCTGGGGGTGTCATAAGTGAGGAGCCGGGAGGGCGGGTCAGCTGGGTGGCGGGAGCTGGGCAGCCAATGGGCAGGAGGGGGCGGAGGTCTGTGGCGGGAAGGAGGTCCGAGGGCAGCCCAGCAGCGGCTGGGTCGTCCGGCGGATGGGAGGAGACACAGGGAAGGGGGAGGGCAGCAGAGGGGGAAAGGGGTACACAGAGGGCAAACAGGAAGAAAATGAAGGGAAACAAACGGGTGTAGTGGCAGAGGGGAAAAAGGAGAATAAATGATGAAGGCACTAACGAGGCAGCAGGAGGGGGGAAAGACTCAGAAGGCAGCAGGCGAGGCAAGGCAGCAGCGAGGCAGAAGAGCAGGGCTCAGGCAGGCAGCGGGCTCAGGCAGGCAGCGAGCAGGAGCAGCGGAGTGGGGGCGACCTCGCCTGGTGAAGGCTCAGCGGTCGTTCCGTGCCATTCCTTTGTTATTGGAAGAGGGGATGATCAGGAAAATAGAAGCAGTATTCATACGTTTTATCTGGCAGTACGAAAAATCAGAAGATTGATTGCCCGCATGTCTTTACCACTTGAGAGGGGTGGCCTGGCGATGCCTAATCTAAGGCTCTACCACTGGACATGCCTTTTGGTACAAATGAATATACTGTTTCAATATGATCCTGAAGTAGCAGAACCCCAGCCCGGTAATCATATACTTCCCTCCATTTTTGAGCTCTTAGTAGGAAGGAAAGCTGTGGGGTTACTAATGTGTGAAGTTGACCGCAGGTATTACAAGAGAGCTAGATATAGGAACCTGATGGGGGCACGGGGGACCTGTAAGTCTGTAATGAAATTTTTGAGCATCCCAAAAATCAATGTCAACATTGACCTCTGGAACTCTAACACCTTTGCTCATTTAGGCCAAAACAGAAATAGTCGACTTTGGAGGGAGTTAGGTGTTAGGTGCTTAGGGGATGTTATGGTAGGCAATGATATCCTTGGTTTTACTATATTGCAGCAAAAATGTTGTATCCCTGCAAGTCAGTGGCTATTATATGGGCAAATCGCTCAAACACTTCACTCAATTAGGCCTAGGATCTCTCTTCCGTCGAACAATCCAATAGTCGACTATCTGAGAAAGGGGGGTAGTAAAATTAGAATAGGGTATAATTACCTACAACAAGAGCTGAAGGATGATATGGAAAAAATGGAAACTACTCTGGCTCGGAAAATTGGTGATCCAGATGTGGATCTAGACTTAGCCCTAGTTTTGAATAAAAGGATCTTTCGGTCCTCAAATCTGAGGGCTCAGCACTATAAGACCCTTTTTAATTTGTATTTTACTCCCTCTAAACTGTTTGCTTGGGGTGTAAGAGACAACGATAGGTGCCCTAGGTGTAATACGAGCCAAGCAGATCAACTCCATATGTTTTAGAACTGCCCGAATCTGATCCCGATTATCAGGGAGATACAGATATTTTTGGAGGGGCTGCTAGAACAAAACATCGTTCTATCCCCTACTATGGTTTTAGTAGGCACGGATGGCAAGTTGAAGGCAGAAGGTAGGGCTGAGGCACTTGTTTTTATATCTGTAGCTGTACTGCGTATATTAATCTCCGCTGGATGGAAAGGCACCACAGTACACACATTCCAGCAGTGGCTAACTAGACTTTTAGGAATGCATAATATTGAGGAGTGCCTGTATGATTTTAAAGGAAAGAAAACACGCAAAAGAGGTAGAAACATATGTATTGCGATTTATATGTATTGCGATTTATATAGCGCACGTATCACCCGAAGGCATCAAGGCGCTTGCTTAGGGAACTCGTCCTGGTATTCCCCTGTGAGATACCCCGGCAGGGTATCCGCAAGGTGAAAGCCAGGCATCCCGCCGCGAGGGGCCATTGTGGAGATTAAGCAAGCTATTGCCCAGAGTCGCAGAGTGTGAACCCGTGAATCGAGTAGGCACCGGAGCGAGAATTGTCGAGTCCATGGACATTTTAGGACTCAAGACCCCGCCGAGCCGGGGATTGAACCCTGGTCCCGGGCTGACCTCTGCTTCCAGGTCTGCCTCCTCTAACCAGTGAGCCACACTTCTCCACTATGGACCCCATATGGGCCCCTGTTAAGAAATGGAGGGAATGTAGACACTGAAAATATAAGTGGAAGTGCGTATGATGATGGGATGCCCTCATGTCTGTTTTTTTAACCTATTTATTGATTGATCAATTTGCCTTTTTGCACTTCCTATTTATTGTTGTTAATGTATTTATTCTGATTGTGTAATGATATGATATATATGCTGATTTTTGTTTTATACCTCAGTTTATCGAAACATCACAATAAAAAAATTAAAAAAAAATAAAAAAATGACAATATTTTTGTAAACAATATTTGTGTCATCAATGTTATTAAAAAATACTTATTTTTAGTAATAATATTTTGGTTAACAATATTTGAGTATTTTTTCAATAAAGTATAGGCAAGTGATGTTTCCTATAAAAAGATTCAAATTCTGAAATTTTAGAAAATCGAAGATTGTTGTAATCAATAATTATGTCAGTGATTCAAGGACCACAAGATGTAGGAATCTTATATCATCCATACTGGTAGGTAGTATATTTTATGTGTGCCTAATCTGGAGAAGCACAAACTCAGGATTTAATACATAATACAGTGGTCTGAGTTGGCTCTACTAACAAAAAGATCTCTGTGATGAAAGCAGTAATCCACTCAGCTACCTACATAAAATACAATTGTGTGATCTGTATTGTACACCTTGTTTGTAGCAGGCATGTTACCCCTCTGCTCTACTTTATCATGAGTGAAAACTGCTTTCGACAAAACTGACATCTCTCTCCAACCAGCACCTTAATCACAAATATTTATCTTGACAGTTTGTTGTTTGAAATGTGGTGAAAACACAGGGAACTCTGGTAGGGGCTTTAAATCCAGTAAGATATTTCAAAACACAAAATGCCTTTGAGCTCGGCAACAGTATACAAAACGTGATGGAAGGAATGCTTGAATTAATCTCAGCCACTGGTAATTACTCGGGCCACATTCCAATCCATTGTTATTTTGCACACCATGCAGTTTTTATTTAGACCCAGCTATATGAAAGTCCCTTGATTTTTGTATCCAGCCACAAGATTGGATGACTCAATTAGATTAGCTCTATTCTCATAAATGTCATAACAAGTTGAGAGAAGAGAGTTCTCGATCTAGTGTTCTTTCGAAAGCTGCCGATTTGTCTTTTACCCTTACAACAACGTTGCTATCTATAAACTCTTCCATTCCTTGTTGTGCTACAGGGCCAGATCAATTGCCCAATGATTTATTAAAGGCAAACAAAGAAATCTGGGAGCCATACATTATCTTGCTTTCAAAAACAATCTGTATGGAGATTCCATCGTCCTGGAAACTAGCTGAAATTATTACAATATATAAAAAAAATGGGACAGGGCTAACCCTGACAACTTTCATCCAAAAAGTCTGATCGATTCCCTGCCAAAAATGTTTTGCAAACAGGTACGGGCTCGTGTACAGGAGTGGATCAGAGATACAAATATACGTATATATTGGCAGGCAGGCTTTAGACATAATGTGAGTAAACTGGTTCAGATTTCTTGTTTTGTTTGTATGTATTGGTGAGAGATGATCAAAGGATAGGACAAACTTTATGTTGCCTTTGTCGATCTTCGAGTAGCTTTTCATTTAGTCCCTCGAGCAAGACTATGGAATTTTCTTGAAGAGATGGGTGAGCCGGCCCCTTTGCTGGATATTATTGTAAGGCTTTATGCTGACACGTTTGCCCAGGTGAGGTGGGGAGGGATGGGACCTTGACAGACCAGATCTGTATCGATCATGGAGTCCGCCAGGGGTGTGTGTTGGCCCACACCCTTTTTATGTTATATATAAATGGGGTAATTGGCTTCCTAGATCAAGATGGGTGTGATGCCTCTAAGATAGGTAGGCAGGGGGTCCCTGCACTTCTTTATGCGGATGACACCTTGTTAATTTCTAAGCTTAATAGCTCCAAGACCAAACATATGATTTTTAGTAGACAGTTGTAGAATTCTTGCTGGAGGAGGATGCTGGTAGGTGACACCATTTTAGATCTGGTACAGAGCTTTGAGTACCTTGGGATTAAAATGACCAAGAACCCAATCTGGACACCACAGGTGGAAAAAGCCCACGTGTCCTAATTTGACATACAACACATATAGGTAAAATCCACAAGAAAACAATATCTTGAAGGGTAAGTCCAGCATTGGAAATTTACAATGTGAGGGCCTTAGGGGTGGTTCTCTATGGAGCTTAGCTGTGGGGTTACTCTCACATTTAGGGCTTTTCCATAGTGGAGCAACGGTTATTAAGAACCTTAATGAATTTGCCCGCTAGAACACCACTGTCCCTATTTTATTTAGACCTGGGCCAAAAGAAAATTGCTGATAAGATTGAATGTAGAATGCTGACCTTTTGGAAAAAGTTATGGACAATTCCTGTTCTCGAGTCCTACAGTGAGGGTGTTAAAGACCTCTTGGCCTCTGAGTACGCATGAAAATACCCTGAGTCTGCACTTTGAAGGATCTGCTTCATAGACTGAATAGAGATGAGTATTGGACAAACCCTAAAAGCATGTGCATGATTGGTAAGGCCAGTATAAAAGGACTCTTTTGGGAAAATGTGGCGGTTAGCAATGTTAGGATGTGTACGGGTTACCTATTTGTGTCTTTATTTGACCAGAAACCTATAGCCGCCTATTAGGGTACCATTAATAACACTGCTCCTCCACAGGCTAATAAACTGTATATACAATTTAGGTATGGTACCTCACCCATAACATCGTTTACCAGTCAATGGCAACAGACGAAGGGACAAAAAGATGATATGTGTCCATGCTGTGATGAGTGTCCTGAAACACCCATTCATGTTTTGTTTGTCTGTCTCTTATATACAAACAAATATAGGCAAAATGGGTTGTTCCTTTGTGCAAAATGTTGGGAAATAAAGGTCTCATGCAGATGATTATGATGATGATGAAAGTCAGTCTTGACCCTGCTCCAATGGAAACAGTCTATCCAAACTGCAGAGCCATGCCCACATTGAAAAGGAACATAAGCAATCCAGGAACATTTTGTCCTTGTTATGGGCTCATCATTTGGGAAAAGCTTAGTTTTAGTGATACAATGTGCTCAGGACACACGTCTGAGCATACCTGTCCCACTTAGGGCAACATATAAAAGTATACAAAAGTGATGGATGGAATGCTTGAATGAATTTCAGTCACTGGTAACTACACAGGGCCACATCCCAGTCCATCCTTATTTGACACACCATGCCATCTCAGTTTAGACCCAGCTTTATGCAAATCAATGTTGGCCTTGCTCCAATGGGAACAGTCCAGCCTAAATTGCCAAACCGGGTCCTCACTAAACCGGAATACAAGCAACCCAAGACCATTTTTTACATTTCTTATGGGCTCATCAGATGGGTATGATTGGTTCCAGTGAACCAGTGTGCCCAGGACCCATGTTGGGCATAATCATCCCACTTAAGGAAACATACAAATGTATGCAAAAAGTGATGGGTGAAATGCTTGAATTAATAGTGGAGAGGTGTGATGCAGCAGCCAGGGCAGCTGACTTCTGCGCACAGCATTCACGGTTCGATCCCCGGCTTTGGTGGCAGTTCAGCTCAGCACCATGTGACTCTGGGCAATACCCTAGTTGCTTGTATTCTGGTTCAGAAAGGACTTGGCTTGACAGTTTTGACTGGACTTAATTTCCACAATGGCCCCCAGCGCCTTGAGACCTGTAAGGGGTGAGTAGTTTGCGCTTTACAAATACAGATTTACAATCTCAGCCACTGGTAATAACTTGGAGCTGCCTCCCAATCCATGCTTACTTTGCACCCCATGTCACTTCAGTTTAGACCCAACTATACTCAAATCATTCTTGAACATGCTCCAGTAGAAACAGTCCATCCAAAACTTTCAAGCCAAGTCCTTCCTGAACCAGAATACAAGCAACTCAGGAATGGTTGGACCAGTGGAGCAGGGTCAAGTCTGATTTACATATTGCTGGGTCCAAAGTGAGGTGGCATAGGGTGACTTGGTGTTATGTGGGGCAGAGTTCTCAGTGTGTATTATTTATTTATTTTATTTATTTTTGAAACTTGTAAAGCGCGAACAAATGCCCTTGGGCGATTTGGCGCTAAAGATTCCACGCAAGATCAGGACTAAATATTTTACTGATTAAAAAGCCACGTTTTTATCTTTTTGCGAAACTGCAGCAAAGATTGACATGAGCGAATCTGCGGTGGTAAGGTATTCCAAAGGTTGGCTGTTGTCACCACTAAACGTCTATCTCCCCAAGATACAGTCTTGGTGCGTGGTACCACTAGTTGATGAGCTGTTGCCGATCTGAGATGTCTAGTGGGGCAATAGGCAACAAGCGGTTTTATAAGAAACTGAGGACCCTGTTTATGAATAGCCTTATAAGAAAGGCTGAGGGTGTTAAATTTGATGCGATTTTTGATCGCCAGCCAATGGTAGTTTCGAATCACCTGCAAGATAGGTTTAAATTTGGGGGTCCTAGAAAGCAGTCTTGCCGCCGCATTTTGGACTGTCGGCATTTTATTAATGACCCCACATTGTGCATTAGCGAACAGTCCATTGCAGTAGTCCACTGATGACATTACCAGTGTGCTAACTAGTGATTTTCCTGCACTTTCTGGTAGGTATGGAAGAATTTTTTTAATAAGTCTAAGCTTATAAAAGGCTGTTGAAGCAATTTGGTTAGCATGGGAGATTAATTTCAGGTTATCATCAGTCATTATTCCCCAATTCCTAACTCTCGAGACCGGGGTGGGCAAAGGTCCCAATGATGATGGCCACCAAGAACTTGACCAAACCGGGGATAATTTACTGAAGATAACAACCTCCATCTTCTCAGAGTTAAGCTTGAGGCAATTACTGGCCATCCAATCCTTGATGGCCAACATGCCTTCTTGGAAACACTCAGCCACCTTCTCACCGTCGTTGTTTATGGCCAACACCAACTGTGTGTCGTCTGCATAAGAAGTAACGCCCATCCCGTGAGTTTTATTTATTTATTTATTTATTTATTTGTGTACTTATTGAGCGCAGCCTGTCACCCAAAGGGCATCCTGGCGCTTTGAACTTCGGCGGAACATCACTCACTGCTCAGACAATTTTCGGGAACAGATGCGTTTTCAGCGCTTTCCTAAATGGTAGGTAATCCTTGTGGCTTCTCAGAGAGAGAGGCAGGGAGTTCCAAAGTCTGGCCGCCGTAACACTGAATGAGCGGCCACCCATCCTGACTCTCTGGACCTCGGGACCACCAACAAGTTGGCCGAAGATGGCCGAAGGGGCCGAGAGGCAGAGTACCACGCAAACATGTCACAAAGTGGTACTGGGCCCTGTTGGTGTACTGCCTTAAGCACCAAACAAGCAGCCTTATACACCACTTGCAGATGCACCGGGAGCCAATGCAGGTCTCTTAAAGCAAGAGTGGAAGAGCTAGACCTGGCACGCGAAAGAGCCAACTTGGCAGCCATGTTCTGCACCTGTTGTAGCTTCCCCACCAGATTTTTTGGGGCCTCCAGAAGCAGCGCATTGCAGTAATCTAGGCGGCTTAGAATAGTGCTGCGAACTACCTCTGGCCTGGCCTGGGCGGGGAGAAGGGGCAGAACTTTGCGCAACATGCGTAACAGCATCATGCACGTAGAAATGGTTTTGTTTACGTGCAAGTCAAGCTGTAGGTTAGGGCCAAAAATAACCCCCAAGTTGCGAGCTGATTCCGGCGCCGCTACTGGTTCCGGAAAGGCAGTGGGCCAGAAGTTCTCTGGAAGATCCCGCGGAATCCGATCACTGGAGCAGTGGAGCACCTCCATTTTAGAGCTGTTAAATTGGAGGGAGTTGGCCCGAAGCCAATCTGCTGTGGCTGCCATACAGCGATGAAAAGTCTCCAGCGAGACCGCGTTGTTTCCTTCCAGAGAAAAGACCAGCTGGGTGTCATCGGCATAGTTAAAAGCCGAGACACCAAAAGATTTTATAAGCTGGACCAGGGGGCGCAGATACAGATTGAAAAGTATAGGGCTGATGGCCGAGCCCTGTGGGACCCCCTGTCCCACTTTCCGTGACTCAGAGCGGAATGGAGGAAGCAAAACCAGCTGTTGCCGGCTACCCAGATAAGAAGCCAGCCAATCTCTTGCACATCTGTGACCCCGCACTCCTCCAGTCTTCTGATGAGGGTTTGATGGCAAACCGTATCGAACGCGGCCGACATGTCGAGCAGCACTAAAAAGGCTGACCGACCACTGTCGACACGCGTCCGAAGGTTGTCCAGTACGGTAACCAGTGCTGACTCCGTCCCGTGCCCGGGGCGGAAGCCAAACTTTGCCTCGTCAAACCAACCGATGTTCTCTAGAAAGCCTGAGAGCGAGCGGGTCACCCATTTTTCCATGATCTTAATAGGAAATGGGAGCAGGGAGATTGGCCTGTAGTTGGAAAGACAGGCAGGGTCTAACGTTGGCTTCTTAAGCAGTGGAGAAACTACTGCTAGCTTCCAGCAGTCAGGAACCCAGGCCGACTCCAAAGACTGGAGGCAGATGGCGTGCAACGGCGGGAAGAGTTCTGCGTGGAAGACCTTCCAAAATTTGGGAGGTAGTGGGTCGAGCGGAGAGCCCGAGGCAACCGTGTGTGCCAAGCTGCAAAATTCCTCATAAGAGGGACAGGGAAACTGTCTTAGTTGGGGTCGACTGGATAGAATATCCGGAGCTCCCAAGCAAAGACCTAGGTCACTCGAATGGGGTCGACTGGGTGTTCCGTCCGGAGCTCCCAGAATGGGACCAGGTGTGCCCATCTGGGGTCGACTGGATGGACCATCCGGAGCTCCCACTCCAAGCGTACCCTGTGAAGGAGCTGCATCAGTCGGCTGGGGTCGACTGGGTGACCCGTTCGGAGCTCCCGCGCCAGGACAGAGCCCGACTGACCGGGGTCGACTGAGCGGGCTAACCGGAGCTCCCAGACCAGGGCCACGGGCAGAGGGTTTTTTAAGCCCTCTAGGATCTTAGCAGTCTTCTCCTCAAAAGCACCCGCCAGTGCATCGCACAGGGCCTGCGACACCACGACCATGTTGGCCACACAGGCTGGATGAGACAATTTTGAACAGGGCTTGAGATTTATTAGGTGCCTTATTCAAGGTGGACTCCAAAAAGGCCGCCTTTGCCATCTTGATCTGCGCCTTATAGCCCTGCAGTGCGAGCCTAAACGAGGCCTTTGCCGATGGCAAATACTGCTTCCTCCACGCCCGCTCAGCGCGTTTGCAGCTCAGTTTAAGCAGTCGTAACTCTTCCGTATACCAGGGGAAGGCACGGTTCACTCTCCCTCGAGACCTACGAAGAGGCACCAGCTTATCCAACGAGTCAGTGATAGACTGACATAAGGAAAGATAATTTTCCTCCACCGAATTGCCCAGACAAAAGTTGGCTGGTAGTAATGCAGGTGGTGAGGATGACTTAGAGAGACGAGACCAAGGTCTACCCAGTTTTGAACCTCCTACCCCAGCGGCTTCCGCGGGGTAGACCCCTATACCAAGGGAGAAGGTCACCAATGCGTGGTCCGTCCAGCATTGGCTTGAAATATCGTTGACCGCTACTGATTGAGCGTCAGCGAAAATCAGGTCCAAGACATGCCCTCCTCTGTGAGTCGCAGAACCTACCAGTTGCTGCAGCAGTTTTCATAACTCTAGCTAAGTCCGACACATAGATGTTAAAAAGTGTCGGACTTAGGGATGAACCTTGGGGGACTCCACACGGCAGGGTGAGGTCGACTGACTGAAAAGGTCCTACAGTGACTGCCTGTGTTCTTTCCGACAGGAAGGAGGCAAGCACGTTTTTAGCTCTAAGTTCAATGCCCATGGCCGAGTCACGGTCGATCAAGATGGAATGATCGACCGTGTCGAAGGCCGCTGATAGATCTAGCAATATGAGTACAGCGGTGCCTCCCTGATCTCTAATGAGTCTAATGCAGAGGTCTTCAAACTTTTTGATGCTGAGACCCACTTGTAAAACCTTTTTAGGCATAAGGACCCCCTTCCGACAAAAGTTTCTAGAAATTGGTACTCCTCATCATCAACTTTTGACAACCATAAATGCGCCTGTTAAACCTCATCACATCCCTCCATCATTCATCCACCCACACTTTCACACATCCATCCATCCACCCTTTCATCCTTCCATCCATACATTCATCCTTCATCCATCCTTTCATCCTTCCATCCATACATCCATCCTTTACCCATCCACCCTTCCTTCCATCCACCCATCATTCATCCACCCACCTTTTCACACATCCATCCATCATTCATCCATGCAACCTTTTATCCATTCATACATCCATCCACCCTTTCATCTTCCCATCCATACATCCATCCTTCATCCATCCACTCTTTCATCCATCCAATCACCCATCATTCATCCACCCATATTTTTACACATCCATCCATCCATCATTCATCCATCCACCCTTTCATCCATCCATCCTTCATCCGTCCACCCTTTCATTCTTCCATCCATACATCTATCCTTCACCAATCTATCCTTCATCCATCCACCCTTTCATCCTTCCATCAATACATCCATCATTCATCAATCCACCCTTTCATTCATCCATCCACTCATCATTCATCCACCCACCTTTTCACACATCCATCCATCCTTCAGCCTTTCATCCATCAACATCCATCCATCCTTCAGCCTTACATCCATCCATCCACTTATCATTCATCTACCCACCTTTTCTGTGCCTCTCTCATTGGGGGGGATCAGTATCTCACTGAGTCGTTGTCCTTCTTCTTTCCCGCTCATGGGAGGGCATCTCTGTGCCTCCCTTCTGGGGGCGGGGGACGTGTCACGGGACCCACAGCTCCAGGTGCGCAACATCCATTGAACTCAAAGGGCTAAACTACAGCCACTCCCCCAGCCCCTCCCCCAGCTCCCCCCAGCTCGTGTATGTGAGCCCGGCTGAAACTGCTTCAGGGACACACACACAGTCACACCCAAGTACTTGACAGGTCTTTAAAAGACCTTTTACTTGTTTATGAGGCATTGATGTTTTTCACACCTCGGTGTGAATTAGGCCACCGCCGTGAGCACCCTCGATAGTTCAAGTTCAACTTCAAGTTCTAAAATTTGTATAGCGCACTACTCACCCAGAGGGTCTCAAGGCGCTTGAGGGAGGGAGGTGCTTTACTTATCGAATATCCAAGTTTTTAGTTGCTTTCTGAAGGAGAGGTGGTTCTGTGTAAGGCGGAGGTGGGTGGGGAGAGAATTCCAGGTTTTGGCCGCTAAGTAGGAGAAGGATCTTCCCCCCATGGTGGATCTGTGGATGCACGGAATTGCGGCGAGTGCTTGGACGATCGTAGTTGGCGGGAGGGGGTGTAGAAGGATAGTCGCGTGTTGAGGCATTCGGGTCCTAGGTCGTAGAGGGCTTTGTGTGCATGGGTGAGGAGACGGAACATTATTCTCTTGTTGACAGGGAGCCAATGGAGGTCTTTCAGGTGGCCGGAAATGTGAGCTTGCCGAGGGATGTCCAATATGAGTCTGGCTGAGGCGTCTTGGATGCGTTGGAGTTTTTTCTGTAGTTTGGCTGTGGTTCCGGCGTAAAGGGTGTTTCCGTAATCCAGTCGGCTTGTGACCAGTGCGTGGGTGACCGTCTATCTTGTTTCGGTGGGGATCAAACGGAAGATTTTTTTGAGCATGCGTAGCATGTTGAAGCATGATGATGAGACGGAGTTGACTTGTCTGGTCATCGAGAGGGAGGAGTCCAGGATGAAGCCCAGGTTACGTGCGTGGTCCGTAGGTATGGGCGGGTTCCCAGGGCCGGTGGCCAACACGAGTCGTCCCAGGCAGAGGGGATGACCCTAAGATGAGGACTTCCGTTTTGTCCGAGTTTAGTTTTAATCGGCTGTTCTTCATCCACTCGGCTACTTCTTTCATTCCTTCGTGTAAGTTGGTTTCGGCGGTGTTTGGGTCTTTGGTGAGGGAGAGGATCAGCTGGGTGTCGTCTGCGTAGGAGATGATGTTGAGGTTGTGTTGGCGTGCGATGGATGCGAGGGGACTCATGTATACGTTGAAGAGGGTGGGACTGAGTGATGATCCTTGTGGTACGCCGCAGATGACTTCGGTGGCCTCTGATTTAGAAGGGGGGAGGCGGACTCTCTGGGTTCTTCCGGTGAGGAACGAGATGATCCAGTCCAATGCTTTTCCTTGTATTCCGACGTTGCTGAGGCGTTGTATGAGGGTGCTATGACAGACTGTGTCGAAGGCTGCGGAGAGGTCAAGTAAGATGAGAGCAACTGTTTCTCCGTTGTCCAGTAGTGTTCGGATGTCGTCTGTTGCTGCGATGAGGGCGGTTTCGGTGCTGTGTTTGGCTCGGAAGCCGGACTGTGAAGGGTCGAGGGATTTGTTGGATTCGAGGAAGGCGGCGAGCTGACTGTTGACGGCTTTCTCAATGACTTTGGCAGGGAATTAGAGGAGCGAGATGGGACTGTAGTTCTTAAGTTCGGTGGGGTCTGCTGTGGGTTTCTTCAGAAGGGCGCTGAGTTCGGCATGTTTCCAGTTTTCCGGGAAGGTAGCGGAGTTGAAGGAGCAGTTGATGACATCGCAGAGATGGGGTGCGATGATGGAGTCTGCTTTGTTGAAAATGTGGTGGGGACATGGGTCGGTTGGCGATCCTGAGTGGATGGAGTTCATCAGGCAGATGGTATCTTCGGTGGTGATTGGGTTCCAGGCGCAAAGGTTGTTAGAGTACGGTTTTGGTTCAGAGGTGGGTGGAGTGGAATGGTCTTCGGACTGGTTTTCAAAGCTGTAATGTATTTCGGCGATTTTGTTGTGGAAGAATGAGGATAGAGAGTCGCAGAGGTCTTGGGAGGGGGTGATGTCGTTGGTGCCAGCGGTGGGGTTAGTAAATTCTTTGACGATGTTGAATAGTTCCTTGCTGTTTTGGGCATTGTTGTCAAGTCGATCCTTGAATGCTGAATTCTTGGTGGATCAGATCAGTTGGTGGTGTTTGCGGATGGCGTTCTTGAAGGTGGATAGGTTTTCATTGGTTGGGTTTTTTCTCCAGGTTTTCTCGAGAGTACGACAGAACTTCTTGGATTTCTTAAGGTCATCGTTGAACCAGGGTGCTTTTTTGCTACCTTGCTTGATTAGATGGTTTTTCAAGGGTGCCAGTTCGTCGGCGCTGTGGGTGATCCATTGTGTGAGGTTGGTGGCTGCTTGGTTTGGGTCCGATGATTTGGCAGGGGGGTTTGGGTGAAGCGATGCGAAGAGTTGGTCGGTGGTGATTTTGTTCCAATTTCTTCCAGGAATAGGTTGTGGGGGGTTGTGGGTCGTGGACTTTTTGTAGTTGAAGTGAACGCAGCTGTGGTCCGTCCAATGGAGAGCTGTGGTGTGATCGAAGGAGATGTGCTTGCTGGAGGTGAAGATAGGGTCAAGCGTGTGTCCGGCAAAGTGGGTGGGGTGTCAACGAGTTGTTTGAGTCCGAGATTGGCCAGGTTGTCCAGAAGGGTGGTGGTGTTTCTGTCGTTTTTCTTTTCCAGGTGGAAGTTGAGGTCTCCCAGTATAATGTAGTTCTCGGAGGGGAGGGCATGTGGGCTGATGAAGTCAGTGATGTCTTCGCAGAATTGTGTGCGGGGTCCTAGTGGTCTGTAGGTGAGAGTGCCTCTGAGTGTGGTTTTGGGGTCGGTGTGAATCTGGAAGTGAAGGTGTTCGGCGGTAGCGAGGTTATCGTCGGAACTGGTCGTGATGCGGATGGTGTTCTTATGGACAATGACGATGCCTCCTCCTGTTTGGTTGGTGCGATCTTTTCGGATGATCTTGTAGGCGTCCGGGATGGCTATGGCGATGTCGGGCGCTGATGAGGCGTTCATCCATGTTTCTGTAAGGAAGGCGACGTCCGGCAATGTAGTGTCGAGTAGGTTCCAGAGTTCAATGGAGTGTCTGTGGACTAAGCGGGTGTTGAGCAGGATGCACTTTAGGTGGTTAGTGTCGGAGCTCTGTTTGGAGTTTGTGGATTTGGTGTGGGTCCTGGTGCAGTCGAACTCCAGGAGTGGCAGGTGAAGGGTCCATGGGTGTGTCCTGGGGCGGCTTGGTAGCAGTTTGTTAGTCGGCCGGGGTTAAGGGCTGAGAGGGTTGCGGCGTCGTATGTTATGCGGGTGGAGTGGGTTTTGCGGGGGGTAAGGGGTCCGGCGCTGGTCGCGGTCCAGGCGCGGACGGGCGTAGACGGGTTAACCTTTGGCGCACCTTCGGGGTGCATGGGGCGCGACCGCTGCGCGTGAACGCTGCGCGCGAAGGCATCTGTCATATGTGGATAGTGGATTGGGGGAGGGGCGAGGGAGGAGCAGCTGGGCGGCGGGAGCAGGGTGGAGAGCCGGGCAGGGAGGCACAACAACAACAACAAAATGGCAGCAAGCCAAAAGCGAAACAGGATTGGGGCACAATCAGAATAAACGCAATGTAAATGGCAGTGCCACTGGCACAATCAGGCACAAATGAATTCTACAGGCAGCACAGCACAATTGAAAAGATCGTTAAAGCGCACTTTGGCAATTAAAGCGTTAAAGCGCACTTTGGCAATCGAGCGCTACGATATAGTTATAATAAGCAATTAATAAACAATCAGGCAATCTAGCGCTACGATATAATTGTAATAAGCAATCAGGTTATAGCAGTTGTGGGAGCAAGGCGAGGTAGCAGACAGCAGTCTGGCGGTCCCTGGGGGTCGCGCCCCACAGATTGAAGACCGCTGGTCTAATGTCTTCGGTGGCTTTAATGAGAGCAGTTTCGGTACCGTGGAGCTTACGGAACCCGAACTGCTTATCATCCAAAAGATGATGTTTCTCAATAAAGTCAGAGAGTTGTATATTCATAACTCTCTCTGCCACCTTGGCCAAGAAAGGCAGGCTGGCTATAGGTCTATAATTCTTCAGTTCCTCTATATCCAGCTGGGGTTCTTTAAGCAGAGGTTTGAGGAGGGTGTTTTTAAGCATATCTGGATAAATCCCTGTAGTAAACATGGAATTGCAGATATAGGTTATCGCTGGCGCTATTGAGTTAATGATAGTAGAGAAGACTTTAGGAGGGCAGGGGTCCAGAGCTGATCCTGATTTTATCATTTTCATGATATCTGCTATTTGTTGTTCATTGACTTCATTAAATTGCGATAAACAGTGATCAAGGGATTTAATATAGGATAACTGTGTGTTGGAATTGACTTTAGTGGAGAATTCTAAATAGATGTTATTTACATTTTCATAAAAGTAATTGGCCAGAGCATCACACAAGGCTTGTGAGGGAAGGGGGCAGCGTCTGCTGTTCTGCCCGATAGTTGTTTCACTACTTGGTATAATTGTTTGTTAGAATTCTTATCGGATTCAATTTGCTCAATATAAAATTTTCTTTTTTCCTCCATAATCAGCTTTTTATACTTGGCTAGTTCCTCCTTGTAGCGCATTTTTAGATCTATGGTGTAGGTTTTGGGCCAGTGCCTTTCGTGGTTCCTGCATTTCTGTTTCTGTTCTCTGAGAGAGTCCGAGAACCAGGGTGCAGAAGGGGAGGACTGATTTTTAGAGATAGTTTTCTTAGGCACCAGTAAGTTCATAGTTTTACTTATCCAGCTCATGTATTGATCGGTGGCTGTATTTGGATCAATAGAGAAGGTTGGGTAAGTGCTATTTAATAGTGCTGTCAGGTGTGTGTTATTAATGTCTTTCCAGGCCTTAAATGTTCCTTGGCTAATATCAGCCACTTTCTTTATTAGAACGCATTTAATTCATATCTTAAAAATAATAGCATGATCGGCTGACCAAAGGAGCGGAAGAATATCTTGAATGTGAATTTCCTTTAGATTCGAGAATATACCATCCAGCATGTGGCAAGCCTCATGTGTGGGTGAGGTGTTCAGCTGGGAAAGCCCCAGTGTCTCCATATCGGTCAATAAGGTTAGTGTTTCCTTGTGTTCAATATTTTGCAAATGGAAATTAAAGTAACCTAAGATCGTAAAGGAGTCCTCAATCGCTAGAGATTCTAGCATTGTGTTGAGAGTAGACAGAAATTCTGTGACTAGTGATCATCTTATAGGAGAGGAGGAGGGTGGGAGGCAGCCAACAGCTTGTCCGCAACCCTTGCAGTCCACCTAAGATGGCAGATACCCCTCTGCGCTTCCGCGTCAGCGCCTAATCGGCTGCGCAGGGAGCAGGATTGGAGATGCAGCGAGGGACAGGTATAAACAATAATGAATGTGAGGTTAAAATGCAAAGACACAAAAATTAAATTCCAAGCTGGATCTCATCACATGCATAACTCTAAGTAAACCAGTGAATTATGTGGATCACTAAACTGAATGTGTATAATTTTTGCTGAGAGCTTTAAGTGAGTCAGTCGACGCATTATAGAGCTCTGAGCAAGTTTGTTGATTAGCAATCACAGGTTTCTTAGTGACTCTTGGTATTATCCGATAAATAGACCTCAGCACAACTGGGTATTGCAGAAGAGTTATGAGTGACCTCTGGTATTTTCATAATGATACAATTGTAGTGTTTAGTGGAAGGCGAACACTAAACCCCCATAAGCTCACACTGAACATCCTTACAAAGTGACCACTTTATCTTAACTTCAATTTTATGAGTTCAAATGGAAAACTGTCCTTAACATCTTTTTAGGGTATTCCAATGTTCAGAAGCACTCTAAAGCCAAGACTTCCAAGTAGGCCAGAAAAGGTATTTGGATCTCTGTGTAAAGTCTGGTTTGAAGAGGTTGCACTAAAAGAATATTGTGGCAAAAATATCGAGCGACACAATACCAAAAGTTAAGTGCATATTGGAAATGTAAATGTACTAATCCGAACACCACCTTTAAGTACCTTGAAGATATACATCACCAAGGTACATATATGTAGAGTTAGGTATACAACATCTATGCTTGCTTACCTATTGATATTTCAGTTTTGATCATTTGTCCTGGATATTCTGTTCCATTTATATTCTGATTACGATATTCCGGGTACAAACCATTCGCTCAGGGATCATTCTTCAACTCCCAACTTCTAATCATGGCCTAAGTGTTTGGCAATATCTATTTTGAAAATGCTGTTATAAACCTCTCAACAGATGACTCTGGTGATTACCTCCTGCACCATTCCCTACCATGTGGCAAAGCTGGATGCACAAGTACTATGTGGGCATGGTTTGGGCCCATACTTCAAAGTTACAGTATGCCATGACTAAAGTAACACACCACTCTCTGATATCTAAGGCACTTCTTAAGTATACTGACTGACAATGTGTATTGTGGGTTATCATAAAGAAGCTGAGGTCAGCTCTAATATAGGAAACTAGGGAGGATGCCAGGAATCAACGTGCTAATTTATCTTCCTTTACACCCTGACTCATCTACTTTTTTGGTCTCCATATATTTCAAATGCAGGTATCAATCCAAATTGTGTGTTTCCATTCATCTACAAAGGAAAATCCTACCAAAGCTGCACCTTACAAGATTATTCTACCTTGTGGTGTGCCACCACTAGCAACTACGACATTGACAAGCGCTGGGTCGAATGCTATGGCAAAAGTAAGTGTAAAGCATTTTCACATTCTATTGAGTTTTCTTCATGGATCTTAGAATCACCACCTGAATCAAAATTCACCTTGCCTTTTGAAATGTGTCTTGGAGTGTGCAAAAGTAAATACTGGATTGAAGAAACTCTACTGCATGTTCATGATAGGATACAGGGAACAAGGAGGGCACAGGCATCATTATTCTGCACTCCTCTCCCTTAACCAAGGTTTGAGAAGCCTTAGGCGTAAGCACCTGTTCAGTTTCACGTTTTTTACCCAGGTTAAGGCCCTGAAATGCCCTGAAATGTAGATACAGTCCCTCCAGACTTGTTATTTCAAAGCAACAAGTGCCGCATTATCCATGATAAGAAAATCCTAAGGTGTCATATTTCGCCCTGCAGGAGTTCAGGTGCCCAGTGCATCTCTCAAGGGGGTTGTACTAGGGTCTGGCTCAAAATAGACATATTATGAACAAACACGAAACAAGGTAAAAAACAAATGTTGTTGCATAAAATCCAACAGCCCTCAATAAAACAAATAGGAGCACACAGATAACAAGAAAAGTGAGAAGTTCACATTTGGTCCCCCAAGATCAGGTGCCCATTTTACAGCTGATGTATGTTTTTTTATTAAATCTGGTTGGTGTATATATGCATTTGGTGACAGCAATGGTTGTGCCCACTAACCCACTGAATATTGTATACAACAAACTCAAATCAAACAACAACAAAATATTACTGTAAAGTAGCTAAAGGCTTAACAGGTTATTTGTAAATAAGCAATTATCGAGATGGACCTTGATTGACACACTGGAAATTCCCTTTTGTGATCCTGACTTATTATACTCTCTCTATTTTCTTCTAGCGTATTTCAGTTCAAGTACTTAATTTGAATTTATAAAGTTGGAAATCTTACCCCAAGTTGGTGTGCAGGCTTGGAGCTTTTTCAAGGCGTGCAAAAAATAGGTGGATTTTTAGCCATGTGATCAGGCAAAAGTCTGTGAAGGAGCGGTAAGGATCACAGGCCAGTAAAAGGAAACAACATTTTTGGGTCTTGTTTGCACATTGCAGTCAGATCAATTACCAAACTGCATGTCCTCCCTGGTGTGGTGTGCAGGTTCAGATAAGAAGGATTCTCTACCTCACATGCACTGTCTTGCCGGACCTGCATAAGTGGTAAAAGTCAAAATATGCTACAAGGGATTTGATTCAGGCAACAATGGAACTAATTGCCACTCCTGATCGATCATGCTAGACTCAAACATGAAGGGGCACTTTTCTCTAGAAACTATGTAGTGCAGCAAGCCCCCTTGCTGAGCTGTGTGATGGGGAAAGGGTAGGAATGTGCCTTATTTAACATTATACTGCGCATTCCTGTCTTTTCCTTGTGCTGGTGCACAATGTGCTGCCTAGCGCCAACAGAGGCAACATTGCACCATGGTGCAAGGTTGCCTGTGTTGTAAGCAGGATTGTTTTTGTGCAGGAGGCATTTTCCTCTTTCTACGTTTCGTGTAGAAAGACGAACAAATTGGGAGAAATAAAGATATCTCTCCTTGTTATGCCTCACCTAGGAAGGTGTGGCATTTTGATGAATTCCTAGGTCAACCAGTAAATGTAAATCTAGGAATGCATCAAAATCCATGGGTAAATGCGTGGGAACACCCACGCCCAGCCTATGGAACGGCTCCCTGTGGCAGAGTAACGTAACGCAGAGATGTGCTCTGCATTGAGTTACTCTAGATTTATCAAGCAACTCAGGGCCCCCCAAGGTGGCCTTGTTTGACTTGATAAATCGAACTCAGTAGTTACGTCGCTCTTGCACCCGTTATGTCATGCAAGGGCATCGAATTCTTGTATGAATATGCCCTGCAGTTTTCTTGCTTTAATCTAAATTTCATTACAGTTCTTTAACAGTTTTTGCCTGATCATGTGGCTTAAGAATCAGCCTGTTTTTCTCTTGTTAGTTTCTTCTTTTGTTAGTTTCTTCTTTTCCTAGATGACCATAACTTTGCAGCAGTCTGAGATAATAAGTATGGAATAAAACATGTAAAACATTCATTTTTAAAGCAAAATAATAAAAAATACTGCCACTAAAAGCATATCCCCCCCCCCCAAAAAAAAAAGAAAGTAGCAAAGCGTTTGGTGTCTTAAAATCACTCACGTCTAAGTTTTTTTAAAGTTTGAGAGGGAAAAATACATTATTTTCTTCATTACAGTGTGTGGTTGCATAGGTGAGAAATCCATGGTCATTTGTTTAGACGGAACTATGGTTTTCAAAACAACATTTTTATGGAGTTCTTTTTGCAGTGCTTGGTTTCTATCACAGAACCATTACACTTTTTCCACTGAACCAGGCACTTTTCATAGAAAAGGTATTTCATTTTGATATTTCTCCAGCATGAAGTTTTGCCAGTCTCATTTTGTCAGCCTGACTGCCTTCATTTTGGAAATGTGTCAATATAATGGGATTCTATATAAATGAGATCTACTCCTGATAGCAGGAAAAGGTGTAATGGTTCCAGGGGAGAAGCCAAGGACTCTAAAAAGAACTATAATTTGAATTGTAAGAAGTAAAGTTATTTTGAAAGCATTGGTTTGTAGAATGTCAGCGTGGCAAAAGTGGATGGGGATGGTGCAGATGAAATGGGGAGGAGGCAAGCAGGAGGCTGAGCACACAAAGGCAGTAAGGAAAGAATGTATGATGTTACAACGCATACATTTACAACGCATGCACTTACAACATAGTTTTTACATCGCAACATCCACTACAACACATTCCATTACATCGCATGACACTACATAGTATATTAAAAAACCAACTTTACAGCCCATTCCATTACATTGCATGCTACCTTTACAACGCATACCTTTACAACGCTTACCATTACATTGCATTTAAGGTAAGTATTGGATAGTAAAAATTACTTTTCTAACTCCATTGGGTGCATCTGTAGGGTAGGTGTTGGATAGTGTAGGGGTTAAAATGTCTATTTTAACTCCAGAGGTGTCAACAGTAGGGTAAATGTTGGATAGTGTAGGGTTACTATGCCATGTAATGGTATGCGTTGTAATGCCTGTGTTGAAGTGACATGCGATGTAGTGTCATGTGTTGAAATGCTATGCGTTGTAATGCCTGCGTGTAGTGACATGCGTTGTGAGGGATGTTGCGATGTAATGGCTGTGTTGCAAGTGTAGTGCGATGTAATGACTGTGTTGTAAAGGTTGTTTCCAGTAAGGAAAGTGATAGGATTTGGAAAGGAAAACGAAGAAAAAAAATGACAGAGGACTTAGGGGGTTAAGAGGTTTGCCCCCCAGATTAGACAAACCAAAAACCACAAACTGAGGTAAATAATGTACCTACAACAAAGGCTTTCACTGAGTTGATTTGTTTGACTCTTTCTAAGGATTCCTGTGCCAGATGTATGAAGCACTGGTCGAAAATGCTGGTTGCAACTTGCAATGAATATTTTTACGCCCAGTGGGGTATTTTGCAAACTCACCAATGAAATACTGGGTTGGTATTCAAAATACTGAATCATAGTGGGTCACAATTTGACATACTCCATAAATATTAATGAGGTAGGTTGCAAATTCCGACCCACTATGATTCACAGTCATCACATGGATGGTTGCATTGGGGTCAGCAGACCACCATGTCTGTGATTGCTTTTAAATAAAGCAATCATTATTTTTTAATTACAAATGTTACATTTTAACTAACATTATGTTTTTTCAGCATTCAAAAGAAGAGGGGTCCCTTCAGGACTCCTTCCCATTTGTGAATGGATTACCTCTATTTTTGTGCAATCTGTAGAGTATTCATGGTAGGTGACAGCATTTCAATGGCAAAATATGAACATATCCCATTTTAAATCAGTATTTGAAAGGATGCATTAAACATCCTGTTATAATCGAATTAAATAGACTGAAGACTCTATGAACCCTTAATATTGAATGTGACTCCCTTCCCCGCCAACTCAAGGCCAACTGCCAGGAGTCAATCGCCAGGCTCTCCCGGTAACTACCAAAAGCTCTGAACAGTGGCAAGAATAACATTGCATGCCACAACACAGCATGACATATTTGAGCACAAGATTACAACACATCCCCATCCAAAAATGATTCAGTAAACCCAAATTGCTATTTGGTAATGTGTTCAGGAATCACAATTTGGGTTTGGTAAATACAGTTGCAAATGTGCCCATTTTCACACTTTTTACCAAAGCAAAAGGCATCATACATGTAGCCTCAATTTATTTATTCCTTGTCCAGTTGCGCTGGACAATGGCGATGGGATATACATGGCTACTAGTTAGAATGTAGTCTGCTTGCCCCCACTAGTTGAAAATGCCACTGCAAGGCTAGCCACTTGTCTGAATAAAAGAGAACACATAATGCCTGTTCAAATACATTATAAGTGAGCATTACAAAATACTTCTCACTTTCTTGTGTGCACATTCAAGTGGTAAATTCCAAAACAGAAACAGCAAAGTATGGGGACAGAGCATTCTCCCATAAAGCATGCATGATTTTAATCCACTTTTTTGCGCTGTCAGTCCACGTTCTTTGCGCTCGTCGGTACTTAGAAAGACCTAACAACCACGATGCGCTTTAATGAGACATTGAACCACGATGCGCTTTAAATTAATATGTAAAGAAAAAGCAAAGGCAACAGAACCATTGCTGCTGTCACATTAATTGACACATCCTGTGAAGTTCAGATGTGTTTCTTCCACTATTTTGCAGAATAAATGTAATTGTTATAATAATATATATTCAATAGTGGTTTAAAGAGATTATTCACTTCTGCTGTGTTTATCCAAACTTGTAATTGGACTTAACTAGATTGAAGTTAGGACACAATGACAGAATGTTTTTCTCTTACAGGTTGCAATTAACTTAAAGGTCTCTGAAACTACGCAAGACCACTGGGTATAACTGTGAGTTGTACCATCTGTTGCAATATTCCACAGGTTAGGGTGCGCCTTAGTGTGTGCACACCGCCATTGGATTTTTTAAGGTTCCTGACGAATGCTTTGCTAATAGCACGTTTAAGCAGAAACATGTTGACCACCTCTTAACACAAATTCTGGATGCCACCAGCCACTTTATAGGACTGGCTTACATCCATTCCACGTTTTTATTAGTATTTGGGCAGCCTTTAATAAATCATTGGACAGGCCAGTCCCAAACACTTTTTAATCATCACTTTCACATCTCACTACCTATGCATATACGCATCTAACATCCTGCTCCGCTGTAAGTCAGGGGTGGAAGCACACCAGGTATGCATTTAGCTTCTATGGTGGAACCCTATGATGAAGCATGTCACCGACCAGGTCGGTGAGTGAGGGTTCTTTTAAAAAACACTTTTTGTGCCTTTTCTCTTTAATTGTTTAGAGCAATTACTCTTTAGTTGTCTCTGAGTCACTCTTTTGTTGTTTAATACTAGTTGACAGTGCATTCTAAACAGCTGACACCAGATACTAGAATACCCTTATATTCTCTCTACATGTTTGAACAACATATTGCACAAATGCAGAATAGAGTAATTCAATTTGAGAAGAGGGCATTTCACCAAAATGTGCAATGTGGGATGGCTTCAATATTAGGCTATCCTGTGGAGTTTTGAAACTAATGTCCCAAGGCTAGCCAGGGAGATATGGCTTAGTTGAACTGCAGAGCTTAGTTCTCTTACATATATTACACTGCAAACCATAGTGAAAAACAAGGTTTCATCATATTTACATCCAGAAAAAGGGAATTTCCTGATAGAAAAACAGTCCTAACATCTACACTTCTCTAAATAAATCACTTGTCTTTACCCACATTTTCTCAAAAATCTTCAAACTATGCCTAAATAGAACACAGTTTTTCTCTATGCAGAATGCTGGCTCTCTATATAGTGTGCTAAAAAGAAGTACCATGTGTAGGAGTCCAGTGGGTCCCAAACTGGTTTAAAGAGGCTTAAGTAGATAATACTAATGCTCTCTTTTGTGTTACGTTGGGCAAGCAGATACGCTTATCAGATGGTAGTGCTAAGCATTTGTTGTACTCACAGATGTAGTAAATGACACACACATTCAAAGAATAAATCTGAGACTAAATTAGAAAAATAATACTTCTTTAAAAGTATTTTGTAAAACCAAGAACATTGTTCAAAAAGATGTACTGTTTTAATTATCATTTTTTAAAGGTAAAACATTATTTCAAAGTCATGTGTCTTTACGGACAATGCAATCCTGTGTGAATACAAGGCATGCATGCATAAAAGTAAGTACAGTCGCTCACCTGGAAACAAGCTGCACAGGGGACTTGTAGGCAGGTCCAAGAGGACCCAAATGGAATCTTGGGTGGCAAGGGCCTTTAGAACAAGGAATCACAGTGGTTCATTGGTACCCAAGCCAGGAGGGCGGTGTGCAGAGCAAGTAGGTTGGTTGAGCTAGGCCAAGCTCTAAGTGGGTCTCAGTGATGATGACATCCCTCGATGGCTGCTTGGTCATGGAGCAGTAGGGCTTTCCCTGTCGGAGTTGGTTGCAGGGTGTCTGGTACCACAGGCATAAGTGCTGCACAGCCCCGGTCGGATCTGGTGTCTTCACATTTGATAGAGAGAAAAATCTGACCATTCAGAGCACTTGAACTTTTTCCTGTTCATTTGCGGTGTCGGTTGAGGCAAACAACTGCAAGGCGGTGTTATAGACTCTGCTCTTAGGTGCTTGCAGACTGCAAGGGAGTATCTCATCTACTCCAGGAAAGACTGCACACAATTTTCAAAGTTCTGGCAGGCTACTTGATGTTCTGGTAGTTTTCTAGCTTTCAGGGTGAGTCTCTCTGTCGCGATTGTCAAGAGAGTAGCGAGCATGCAGGGTTTTTCCTGAGAAGTTCATAGGGCTTTCTACAGTTCTCACCAGACAGTGACTCTTCTTACTCCTTCTTCTTTTGATCCATCGAATCTGAGTTTTTGGGTTCAGGGGTGCCACCAAAATACTCAATTTAGGGGTGTTAAGGGGAGTGACGGTAGTAGCCAAAGGGCAGCCTACTGTCAGGGTGTCTACACCCTCTACATAAACACTTCCTGTAGGAAGGGGGCATAAACCTGACCCTAGAATACTATTTCAATCCAAAAAAAGAAAGAGACATTTGAAAAGATGGCGTCCACATCAATTAGTCCACCTTAGGGGTGGCACTGGCTTGGTGGAGACATGCTTCCTCATCTTCCAAATTTTTCCACCTGTCTGGACAGGGGGAGGGCACCTCCACTATTTGGAGAGGCTGGGGTCGCATAACAAAGGCGGCACAGCCCTGGAATGCAGGACCTTCGTGGAGGAGGTATGAACACCTCCGTACAGATCAGGCTTTGTTCCTGGCCTCTGAGAGCAATGGCTCTCAACTCAGGAGGTCAGCAACACGTCTGTGGCGGCAGGCTGGTCAAGATCAGTCAGTCAAGCCACTAGTTGTCAGTAGGTTTTCAGGAAGCACCTCTAAGGTACACTCTGGGTGCATTTATTATTAAATTAAACACTGACATCATTGTTTGTTTAATAATACAAGATGTTTGATAAGAAACTTCAGTGCGTACAGTGAAGCCATCCCGTAGCTAGAGAAATCGCAATTACGAGTGTCCAGCCCATGTGCTCAGTATGGCTTCCCTGCACATTTGTGATATTTAAGAATTGACTTAGATTTCACAGGGACACATCCACTCATACAGATAAGTCCACGCAAGGGATAAAGTGCACCCTGTCTTAGGGCTGTAAGGCCTGCTGCATGGATGACTTACCTATACCACATATAGGGCCTAATTACAAGTCTAGTGGTCCTCAGACCGTAAGGCTCATGGTGGGGTGGCAGTGCCACATTACAACCTTGATTGTCATGCCACCCTAGACCGCTGACTCTGCTATGGAGCCGCCATTCCCTGGCAATGGAGCGCAGTAAAGAGGCATCAAAATGCTTGGCAGGACTCTCCTCACCGCCACTGATTTCATGAAGGTCTTTCCTCCATGAAAACAGTGCCTCGCTCCATGTGGATGCATGCAGGGGGGCACAACATGTGACCCCTTGTGCGCATACACCCCTATTTCCAGCACAGTATGGCTTTCAGGTCAATACTGTGCTGGAACTAACCGTGGGCGGTGGACTTTGCTCCACCAGCAGAGTCTGCGGAGATTGTCCCACTCCGCACTCCTCTTGGAGCACAAAGTTTCCACAAGAACTCCGCCATCCACCACGGAGTGGAGTTCACCAGCAGACTCTCAGCTCACCTGTGAAATGTCCTAATTTGGTTGATATCTTGCTTTTCACTGCAACCTTTGTTGGCAATGGCATTCCAGGACTAGCCCGAGATGCACGCATCTACGCATCTGTTGCGGTTGCCGTGAAGACCCTATGGCCATGCCCCCTCTGTACCTCTTTGCACAGCATAGGCCCTGGAACACATCAGCTCCAAGACTCGGTGTGACTACTAGGCTAATGTAGCGGCAAGGCGGGATCCTTTAGGCTTGCAGCCCGGCCCCAAGAGCGAGCTCTCCCAACCATGACCATGCGGTGCGCTGCACACCCAGCTTCCTTGACTTCTGCTCCCATAGTAGTACCTCCCTATCCTCAGAGCCCGAGGCTGGCTGCAGCCTGAGAGCAGGAGACTGGGGCTGCACGGCAGAAGAGGGCTCCAAGGGCAGGCTTCATTCGCCCCCGGTGGCCACCGAGCCATTGCCCTCCCCTGAGGAGCCGGGGCAGTGAGCGAAACAAGAAAATCACCAAGACTACCATGCCAGATGCCACCCCACTACCTCTGCTGATTTTGGAGGTAAGCACAGGTGTGGGATCAAACTCGCTGTATAATTTAACAGATTCACTGGCCGGCGCTGGTGACGTATTTTTTTTTAAACACTCAAATGTTCTTCTGGCATAAGACTGATGCATGCGTGAATGCAGGAATCACAAGTTTAATTCAACTCTTCGACAGGGGTAGAAGTACGTGATATAAATGCAATTGGAACACAGTGGCATTTATGTTTTGTTTGGTTTTCTTTAATGGTGGCAATATAAACCAGATATAGGGCGGAGTGGAACTCAGTCGAATTCCACAGAGTTTTTATGCAACTCTGCAGAATTACACGTAGTGCAACTCTGCGAGCTTCGCCCAGGCTTAGCAGAAACTTCCCTTGATGTTCCCATTGCAGTGCCTATTTTATAGGCACCACCGTGGGAACCCCAAATAATCACCTGCCAAGGACTAAAATAGTAATTATAAGGCAGCCAGTTTTCAAGAGGGTTTGGTGATGCGGTGGCCGGGTGGTGCCGCCGCTGCCCCGTCAAACTCATAATCAGGCCCTTAGTGGTCTGTAGGCCTAGCACACAGGGATGTGTATCCAAGTTTAGTGACAGAATGCACACCTTAATGTTTAACCATCCTTAATGCTCAACGGCAACAATATTTGCTTGCAGACTGAAGCTGTGCCCTGCCCCCACAGGACGGGTGAGAACTTCATACCAAATGTTAGGCTCCATCCACCAGTAGCAAAGCCAATTCGGAAACGATTCAAAAGACTCCATTAATAATTAAATCATCCATTTTAATCCGTTTTTAGTCCATGTTTAATTATATCACTTTCTCTTTGCTTTCTCCATAGACATAAAAGGCTACGTGATTTCCTATTTTTTTCAAATGCTTTTGAGAGGCCTATCCAGGACTTTTTCTATAGCACATGGAACACATAATTCATCCTAGGCAGCTGCATTCACTTTGGCCCAATGCAGTTGTGGGCTGAATAGCCCTTAGTCAAGGGTAGTTCTAAATTCAAATTAAAACTCACTATTAATATTTCACCACTTTAGACAAGAAGCAAAAAATGCAGTCTCTCTAAACATCTTACACTCTATCATCCATGCAAGTTTTGTATAAAGAATAATACAAAAAAAAACAATGCTCAAAGGAAACTGTTTTGTACCGCAGAGGGATCATCAAGACCCTATGGTCCCTGTCTGTTCCAACCCTCCTGTGGGAGACAGCATTGCATTTACAGAAATGGGGCTGCAAACATGAAGCTCTCTCTCTGTAAAAGAAAAAGTGCTTGCTTTAAGTAAGCAAGAGCATTTTCAATTCCCTTGCTTGCTGTAAGCAAGCACAGTTTGCTATGGCTTGGCGGGAGCAGTAAAGTTCATGCCACGCCATAGCAAACAGCTATGTCCCAGGGCTTGGCACCCCAGGACACAGCAGGAGCCGGCCTTGGGAAATGACGGTCCCCAGGGCGATGTATAGGTCTCGGGGGTGCAGTCCACCCTCTTTTTTAGATTTAGGTAGGCCGGATAAGTGACAGTCCCCAAGGACGAGACCGGCCACCACCCATTTAAAAAATATATTTTTGGCCGAGGAGGCAGTGGTCTCTAGGGGGGCACCTGAGGCCCCCGATGTGAGAATTAAACAGCCCCATGGAGGTGGTGGTCCCGGTGACAGGGAGGGTCCTTGAGGCCCCCCCATATCATTGGTATTAGCAACAGGGAGGTGGCAATCCTCAAGGGTGCGGGGGAGGCCATACAGGCCTCCCCGCAATCATTTTAGAAATTGCCCGGGGGAGGTGGCAGTCCCCGGGGGAGGTGGCAGTCCCCGGGACTGGGGGGGTTTTGAGGCCATCCGCATCATATTATATTTTGTCCCGGGGATAATGGTCCATGTATAATTAAAATACACCTACCCTACCCTGGGATATGGCCCACTTCGGGGACTTCCAGAAAAATCTTTCAATTTTGCAGCGGATCTCGGGTCCACCAGTGAATTTACTGCAAAATTGAATTAAAAAGAATCCCTTTTAACCCCCATATCTGGGGGATGGAGGGGTGGGGGGAATCAGGATATTCCTACACTGCCTCCTTTTTTTAGATTTGAGAGACTCAGCGCAGAGTTCCAAGATGGCTGCCAACAGTTTCTGATTGAAGAGTTGGCTGTCAATCAGATTTCCATTGGAAGGTTTCAAGTCCCCGACTATCAATATTTTTTCAACTTAACCATCTCTAAAACTATTGAATGGATTTACACCAAAGCACAAAAAGCACGCTTTCTGGGCCAAACTATAGCTTTCTGCTACATTTTGTGTAATTCTGTTCAGCAGTTTGAGCTGTAGTCGTGTTCGAAATCCCCGTGGGAATATGCATGGAGAAAACACATTTTGGGACCCTCTTTTTTCTCTGCCCCTGCTTGACAGATCATCCAGAAATTTTCAACACATCAGCTGAACTGAAGGTAGCAAATGTTTTTTTTTTTTAAATTGAAGATTTGTCAAGCGGCGCCAAAGTTATTGACAAAACAAAAAATGTATTTCCTACGGAAAGTAGTTCCTAACTATAACTACCTACAACTATCTACACTCTGTCAGCTGCCGTACCAGTGTACTTCCTGATCACCGGTAGTTCTCAGGTAAGTGTAGCCACCTGCAAATCGTTAACACAAGAATCCCACCTCCTCACAGAGGATAGTGGCACTCCAGAGAAAACAGTTGCATGGTTTATTGAAAGCTGAAGACTCTCAATGGATTTCAGCTACTAAGACCTTGTTCACGATACAGACCCCATATTTGTTACATTATTCAAACCAATAAATCATAGTCATAAATGAAGGACTAACTTAAAAAAAAAAACAGGCGTCATCTTAGAATGTAAGGTAAAACTTTATTGTTTAGTTAATTAAAACCATAACAAAAATGAACATGGAAGACATTTTAACATTACAGTGAAATCAATTAAATTTCTGCATCGTACAGTTTAAATTGCAAAAGTTAAAATGATGCTGGTAGGAGCTGTGTCCAATTGTTTGTCTTTAAAATAGTTAATAAAACTGAGCATCTTGTTTTAAAATATCAAGAGCTTTCAGCCGCTTTTCAAAGGCTATCAAGAATTTTATAAATTTGCAATTAATTATTGGGTCGGTTGAGTCTAAGGCACCAATAATGGCAGATCTACAGGTGCGTAGACCTTTGGCCTTAAAAATGTTCTTTAGAAAAAGTGTTCGCTCCTGGGTCAGTGATTTGCAGTGGCATATAATGTGGATTATATCTTCTTTTATAGTGCCACATAGTCGGCAGGTATTTGCTTCTGAGCGTTTCCAGACAGGTCCATCAGCCACAGTTGGTGGATTACCGAATCTCACTGCCATCAGCCTTTTTTTTATAAACACAGAGTATGTTGATGCAAGGTAGGTAGCCGGGATGAGATTGTTATAGCTGTTAATCACGGTCCAAGCGTGGGATCGGGCTGCAAAGATGGCTTTATCCATGATTAATGAATGGAATTTGGCCGCTTTTTTTAGGACCTGTTTAAAGGACGTGAATGGTAGATTTTTTTCCCACAAGGTTACCATGCATGTTTGCTTCAAAGCGCCTGTCAGATATTTGTTTGCGGCAGAATTTTGTTGATTTTGTAATTCCTGCCATAACAAGCTGTCCAAGGTGTTATTTGTAGAGTTCAATTTAATTCTATACCATACTCTAATACTTGTGTAGAGTCTTCCGAGTGTTTCGTTCATCAGGCCAAATTCTAAACGCGTCTGGGCAGGAGAAGATGAGCGTGGAAGTTGCAAGACCTTCTTGTAGATTTTTGCAGTAAGGCTGTTTAAAGTAATATTATCCTTGCCCTGCATAGCTATGCTTGCGAAGGATAGTGTTGGAAGTACTTTGGTTGCCATTACTGTTAGTAGAGGTTTCAGTGAGGGGCCTTGCAGCTTTTTTGCCAATGAGCTAAGTGCAAAAATTAGTGCTCCGGCTCTCTGCTTCATATAGTTTTTTTGGGCGTTCAGGGTGAGCTTGTCATCGAGGTAGTATCCTAAGTATCGAGGTAGTATCCTAATATCATCTTAGAATGTATATTATACTACCAAATTTAAATCAAATCCTGGCAATCCAAGCCAATAATTTGCTACAAAATATATATATAAAGCCTGTGTATGTATTTTCCATTTATATACATAAATATATATCGTCTAAATCAAGTTTTTCTAAAGGACAACAGAGAGGCAATTTTCAAGCACAAATTGAAAACCAGCAAATGCTGCTTGTTCATAAATAGATGAATCGAGGGGCAATTTCCTTCATTATTGCAATTCTTTATTCAAGCATCGGTAAGTCGAGAAAATTAACTTCCATGTAGCCAATGTATTTCGCCCAGTTATGGACTTCTTCAGGGCCTCAAACATATACAAACATAACTTACATTACTTTACATTTCATCTATATACAAATGTGTATCATATGAGACAGGTTGCTGACATTGTTGAACACATTACAATTCATTTAGAAATTGCCTCATTTCTTTTATAATTATCCCCCTTTTTCTCAAATTTCCTTAAAAAAAGATGGCAATCAGAAATAAAGAAGGGATCACTTTTTTAAACATTGTCACATAATTCTGTTTTAGAACAGTTAAAATAATTTCTTCTCAAATCATTACTATATTTATACAAATAGTCAGGAACATGAACCTTTACTCCATATCCTTGCCCACCAATCCACCACATTTGATGGCTGGGGTGATCTTAACCAGGGCTCTGCACCTGGTGTGATTCAATGTTGTTCCTGTATCCTTGCTGTCATTTCACAAGCATAGGACATAAAGGGGAAGTCAAATATTCTAAAAAGTAAAAGAAATTGATGGAGTGCATAAAACACCAGAACTCAAAACCCATATTTCGTATAGTTTCCATATCAACTGACAAATCTCATTCACTTACCCTAAAGGAAATTATGTATTAATCTTCTATATTTTAAAAAGAGAAATGTCCTTCAATTGTCCCCTGTATAGACACAATTTCCATCTATGGATCCTATGAACAGAAAGGAAAAAAGCCATCACGAGTGGTGCAACCCACTTTCTATAGCTCAACAGTGATTCTAAAATTGACTGCACTTTTGGCATGTTGGCATTGTTCCAAAATTCGTTCTAGTGTCAACAGATATGCACTATCAAGGCATACAGATCAGTTATCATCCACTTGTGATCGATCTTACCACAGCATACACACGATTTTATCTGGTCTCGACAACAGTTACTAATTTACTGTCCATTTGCCAAGCAACACACTGTCTGCTACCAATCTTATCCAAGACAAAAAAATGAAAAAGGTAGGTGGAGTTCATATGAGTTTATGTACACATTCCTCTATGTTACATTACACACCGACAAATTAATGCCCTAAAATACGGGGCTGTCAGGCCCGTTTTCTTTAGATTTGGCCAATTATCCTGAGATACATGGGAAATATACTGTATGCATTGTGACAGGAATTCACACATCTAAAGTATAGTTTAACAATTTCATTACTCGTATCCTGATTGGCTTATACTAACTATAGGTGCCTTAGTTGTTATGGCGGTCTGTTCCTAGTGATGATTTGGGATTCACATAGATGGTGCTTCTTATGCCGGCATGTTTCCTTTTACCATATATCTGTATACACCAAACAAGAGGGGGCTCAAACAACTACTGCGTAAACTCTGTATATCAACAGCTCATATTCCCTGCACAGTAATATGTTCAAGTTACACAGAGTCAACAATCTGTCAACAGCTCAAAATGCCATACATCTTTATTGGCTGATTGTAAGACTAGGAATGTTCAAATTTCCCGTATATATATTTATTCTGTAGCAGCATACACACATGTGATTGTAAGATCCAGAAAGTTCATGTTTCCCATATATGTTTTAATTTCTGTAGCAGTATACACATGTGTGAGCATTTGCCTTCTTCAAGCATACGCTTAACGAAATGCAAAACATAAGCACATCATGTATCAGTTGCTGTGTTTGGCCCTTAAAACCAAGTCCTTGTGGTCCATTCTGCCCAACCGCCATTGTTTGTATTGAACAATATTACACTTGTGATATAGTGGGTTACATGTACACAGTAAATTTACTCCTCATGGTGCACATTTGATAAGTATTGATGTTTTCCATCAAAAAGTGACTAAGTATCTGCACTGCTTGGAAGATAAAGCTCTTACAATCCTTAGAAATAATTGTAAAGACATTTTACCCAAGAAAGAAAGACTAGCCCTCTCTAGTATAGCAAGCAAAAGCTCACTGATCATACGTGAGGAAGACAAGACGGGCTGTATTGTTCTAATGTATTGAAGTGATTACTATAAGGAGGCATATAGGAAAGTCAAATGATACTTAGGGGCCTATTACGATTCTGGGTGGAGTTTCCTTCACCTGGTATCGTTTCGGTCCTTGGACCGACCAACACCCGGTCTGCAGTCCCGACCGATTAACCAGGATGAGACAGAGCACTGTTCGGTCGCATTCCTAGTCATTACAATGGGAGCATGTATTCTGGCTGGAATACATGCTCCCATTGTAAAATAGGTGGTGTATAGATGAAATGCACAGTTTGCAGATTTAATAAGGAATGTAAGTTATGTTTTTAGCCCTGAAGAAGCCCATACCTGGTCAAAACGTGTTGGTTGACTGGAAATTAATGTTCTCCACTTGAAGATGCTTGAATAAAGAATTGCAATATTCAAAGAAATTACCTTTCCATTCATCTATTTTTGAACAAGCAGCATTTGCAGTTTAAATGTTTGCTTTAAAGTTTCCTCTGTTGTGTGTTTGAAAAAACTTGTATATTGTATTGTTTAGATTGGTGGCAAACTATTTGTTGTGAAAACACACCAGAACCAAACATCCTAGGACCGGTTTCTGGCTATCAGCCGTCTTCAGCCAGGATAGCTTGACTCCAGTGGCGTGGAGAGCACAGGACTCATGTCTGAGTATACCCGTCCCACTTGGGGTGACGAATGCAAAAACTACAGTTGATTGACAGAATGCAGAGCAATGTCATACATTCACCCCGGTACAGAGATCTGGGCCTAAATCCATTGTTTTTTGCTCACCACTCCACCCCAGGTCAGACATGGCCATATGCCAATCAGCCTTGACCCTGTGCTTCATGGGAATAGTCTAGCCCGAACTGCCAAGCCATGTCTTCCCTGGACTGGAATTAAGCATCATAGGACCGGTTTCTGTCTATCAGCCGTCTTCAGCCTGTATAGCTTGACTCCAGTGGTGTGGAGAGCACGGGACTCACGTCTGAGCATACCCGTCCAACTCGGGGTGACAAATGCAAAAACAACAGTTGATGGACAGAATGCAGAGCAATGTCATACATTCACCCCGGTACAGAGATCTGAGCCTAAATCCATCGTTTTTTGCTCACCACACCACCCCAGGTCAGAATGGCCACATGCCAATCAGCCTTGACCCTGTGCCTCATGGGAATAGTCCAGCCCGAACTGCCAAGCCATGTCTTCCCTGGACCGGAATCAAGCATCATAGGACCGGTTTCTGGCTATCAGCTGTCTTCAGCCAGGATAGCTTGACTCCAGTGGCATGGAGAGCACGGGACTCACATCTGAGCATAACCGTCCCATTCGGGGTGACAAATGCAAAAACAACAGTTGATGGACAGAATGCAGAGCAATGTCATACATTCACCCCAGTACAGAGGTATGGTACACTATGGCGTTCGCATCTTGTATCTCTAACATTGCGACGGGTGCTGCTAGCTGCTGCACCCACCGCAATGTTCGAAATGCACTGTTTGCAGTTCCCAGCACCTCATGGCAGACACCACAAGGTGACTGTCTGCCACCTAGTGCTGGGAAATGCAACGGGCCCCAAAGTACATCCCCGCTAGCCTGTGAATATCGGTTGACCCGCCATACACAAGCTGGTAGGGATGCAGCATCATAATGTGGCGGACGGTGCCTGCTATGCACCACCACCATTCTATTAATGTGTGCAGTCCGACAGCAGCAATCGTTACGATTGATGCAGTCACACCCGTGGCGGACAGAATTTCTGTCCACCACCCACACACCCTGCCATTGTAACCTGGCGGGCGGTATTTGGCCGCACAATTGCAGTGAATCCGCCTTCCGCTGGCTGCCAGTGGCGGTTTCACCGCAATCGTAATGACCCCTGTGTTTGTAAAAAAAAAGTAATCATAACATTGTTAAATTATTATATATGTTTATTTACTTCATTATGATTTTATGTTAAATTATACTTTAAGAAATAAAAAATATATTTAATTGCACATTTGTGCTGTTTTTAACAATTATCTTTGTACAAATGTTAAATTAATTATATGTGTTTATTTAATTTATTATGATTTTATGTTAAATAACAATTATTTTTTTATTGTTTGTTATAAACATCCATATTTTTGCATTATAGATGTTTTCGATATTGTGTGTTGTTTTATTTTCCACCTGTTTTATGTTTATTTAAAAATGACAATATTACTGGGCAGACGAAATCCAGCGGGCTCACCGCACTCCCTTCAAGCCTAGCAGGAATTCAAAGGAAGGGGATAAAGCAAGAGCTATACTGATATTCTTAGGCAATTTTGTGCTGAGACAAGCGATATCGGAAAAAAGCAAGACCAGACTCAAGAAAGATCATGGAAGGGATTTCGTTTTTTGTCAGACCCGACTTCTGCCATATAACAGTGGAGAGGCGATACAGGTTGAGACAGTTAATAAAACCATTTCAAGCCAAAAAGATGCAGGCTTTCCTGATCAACCCGGCACAACTGAAAATAATCAATGCTAGTAGAACCTTGTATATCACTTCTGAAATCAAAGCCACAGAATATTTAGATTCTCATGGGGTCTGATTCAGTTCAAATAACTTTTTCTCAACGAGATGTTTAATGGCATATTGATAAGCATGATAGGCTTGCTAACAGGTCAAATGTAATTTCTTTTCAACATTTTCAATTATAGGTGCAGGGTGTGTGGTGTATCTGTGGCATTTAGGCACTCATTGGTGGGCTATTCATACTCAGGGTTTGGATTTTGTACGGTTGTGTTTAGCCTCATCTCCACTGCTTCAACTGCCTTTCATCATGTGCACAGACCAGGCCTGAGCGCCTCACATGAGTGGGTGTGTGGGTGGGGGCGGGGGGGTTAGGCGGGGAAGGAAGGCTGGGGGGGTGGGTGGGAGAGAGGTGGGAAGGGAGGGGGAGGGGGGAAGGAGGAAAAAGTAAAAAATTTTATGTTTTGGTATAAAGAGGTTTTGGGTTTCAATCAGAGGATTTCATTGACAACAACTGATAAGTCATGGGTGTTTGCTTTCTTCTATCAGGGAAACTCAACACAAGACTATGCCACACATTAAAATCTGTTCCATCAACATTGGTGGGTTAAATGATTGGAGAAAGCGCCAAAGATTGGGTCATTTTGCCAAATATAATAATCTGGATATTCTGTGTCTGCAAGAGACCCACCTC
Organism: Lissotriton vulgaris; assembly: GCF_964263255.1. Classification (NCBI taxonomy): domain Eukaryota; kingdom Metazoa; phylum Chordata; class Amphibia; order Caudata; family Salamandridae; genus Lissotriton; species Lissotriton vulgaris. The sequence goes on along the minus strand of NW_028252817.1, from coordinate 100,183 downwards.
CCATGGGCTAGGAGGAACCTATTAAACATAAAGGGTTATGAGCTACTGGCCTGCTCTTTGCAAACCTCGACGGTTAGGGGGGTGGCTATTCTCGCAAAACAAATTCTAAGTGGGGTTAAGAGAGCTACGGTTGATAGCTCAGGGAGATGGGTAATAGTCGAGCTGACCCTTGGGTATACGATGCGCACAGTGTATGGGTCAAATTATGATGATCCGGAAGTGTTTGATATCTTAGAGGGAGAGCTTGCAGACTGGCCGACACCGATTATAATGTGTGGTGACCTGAATATTTCGTTTGACTGGCATAGGTCAGGTAACTACTCAGGGCGCAAACCAAAAGTGTTTCGGGCCATGACCTCACTCATGAGATCGCATGGGCTGAAGAATGTTTGGAATGTGAAAGAGCCTACCGACCCGGGCTTTACATATTTCTCTTTCCCACATCGGAAATATTCCAAGCTGGACTATTTCCTGCTCTCTTCAGAGAAGCTTGGCAAAGTCAATATTAGGAAGCTACCCAAATCTATTTCTGACCATAGCCCTCTGATCTTAACATGTGACGCAGATAACATCGAGAGGAGACAAACAAACTGGTCATTTGAGAGAAAGCTTCTCTCGGATGACAGGTTTGTGGGACATCTTAGACAATGGGCTAAGGAGTTTTATGAGACAAATCGTTATAGCACCTCCCGTAAAGTAGTTTGGGAAACTTTCAAGGCTTCTTTGAGGGGTGAGGCAATAAGCTGCTCAGCGAGACTGAGGAAGGAGGATAAGAGGAAGGTAGAGACCCTGATTGGGGAGCTAGGAATAGCAGAGGAACAACATATCAAGGAGATAGGGCAGGGGGGTGATGGTCAGGCAAGTTTAAACAGAATGGCCACCATCAAAGCAGACCTCCAGGGAGTAGTGACACAGAAGGAGACTAGAGAGTATCAGTCCTCTAGAGCAAAGCGCTATGAGACGGGGGAACAGGCAGGAAGGGCACTAGCACTCCGGGTCAGGCAGGAGAGATCTAAAAACTCGACTCCCGGTATACAAGAAGATGGTATCGAATATACGGAGCCAAAGGATATACTGAGAGTTTTTCAGACTTTCTATCAAAAACTATATGATGAAGAGGGTGGGATGACCGTACAAAGCCCAGAACTTGAAGATGTTGGTCCAGCACTAGATGAATGTAGTAGGGAGGCATTGGAACGTGACATGACTCTGACTGAGATAAGGATGGCGTTGTGGGAACTAGCAGCCAGTAAGGCTTCGGGGCCTGACGGGATTCCCCTCGAAGTTTATAAATGCTTAGAGGAGGAAATTGCCCCAATCTTTCTGGATTTATTCATTGGCATAGTATGTACAGGGCTAATCCCTGAATCCTGGAAGGAGACAAATATTGTCATATTCCATAAAAAAGGTAAACCCAAAACTAATCCAGGTTCATATCGCCCGATTTCCCTTATTAATGCGGATACAAAATTATACTCCAAGGTCTGGGCGAAGAGATTGGGGGGATCATAGGCCGTCTTGTCTCCCCGTGGCAGCATGGGTTTGTGCCAAGTCGAGGCACTACAGATCACACAAGACGCGCTATTGCACTATTTGATGCCCATGCTGCCACGGGTGGAGATATGGCCATGATCCTCCTCGATGCGGAGAAAGCAATCAACCGCGTGGTCTGGGAGTGTTTGTGGGGCATTCTAGCCGGAAGAGGCTTCGGGAATAACAGTATGAGGGCTATCAAGGCGATGTTTAGTGACCCGGTTGCGAGGGTTACGGTTATGGGCCAAAGATCGGATGAAATAATAATTAGAAGGGGTACCCGGCAAGGATGCCCTTGCTCTCCGATCTTGTTCTCGCTATACATCGATCCTCTCATACAGAAAATTCTGGCCTCCGAACAGGTCTCCCCAGTGATACTCAACGGCCATACCACCAAACTTCTGGCTTATGCCGATGATCTGGCAATTATAACAACGGACCTCCAACAAGCTGTTGTTAAGCTATGCCAACTGGCTAAGGATTTTGGTTTATGGTCAGGCTATCGCCTGAATGAGGAAAAAACACAGATCATCTGTACGAGTAACATCACTAAGCTGGATCAAAGATATGTGGAGTCAGCTGTGTATTTGGGTGTAAGGGTGAATGCAAATGTAAATAAGATTATTGCAGATAACTATCTACCCATGATAGACTCAATCGAAAAGGACCTTAAAAGGATAGATGTATTGCATTTATCATTGATTGGCACGGTAAATGTATTGAAAATGACTATGTCTCCCAAGATCCTCTACCTGTTCCAAATCAAATCAAATCAAAGCATTTATATAGCGCACTACTCACCCGGAGGGTCTCAAGGCGCTAGGGGAGGGGGGGTCCGCTACTGCTCGAACAGCCAGGTCTTGAGTTGCTTCCTGAAGGCAAGGTGGTCCTGGGTCAGGTGAAGGTGGGTCGAGAGGGAGTTCCAAGTCTTGGGGGCCAGGTAGGAGAAGGACCTTCCTCCTGTTGTGGCTCTTCGGATGCGGGGGACGGCGGCGAGGGCGTGGCCAGTCGATCGAAGCTGGCGTGTGGGAGCGTAGAAGTTGAGGCGGCAGTTGAGGTATCCTGGGCCTTGGTTGTGTAGGGCTTTGTGTGCGTGGGTGAGGAGGCGGAAGGTGATTCTCTTGTTGACCGGGAGCCAGTGCAGATCTCTCAGGTGTCCGGAGATGTGGCTGCAACGGGGGATGTCCAGGATGAGTTGTGCTGAGGTGTTCTGAATCTGCTGGAGTCTCTTCTGGAGTTTGGCGGTGGTACCGGCGTAGAGGGAGTTGCCGTAGTCCAGACGGCTGGTGACGAGGGCCCGGGTGACTGTCTTCCTGGTCTCGGTGGGGATCCACCGGAAGATCTTACGTAGCATGCGCAGGATGTTGAAGCACGACGACGAGACGGCGTTGACTTGTCTGGTCATGGAGAGGGAGGAGTCCAGGATGAAGCCCAGGTTGCGTGCGTGGTCTGTTGGTTTGGGTGCGCTGCCAAGGGCGGGGGCCACCAGGAGTCGTCCCAGGCGGAGGGTGAAGATCCCAGGATGAGGACTTCCGTCCTGTCCGAGTTCAATTTCAGGCGGCTGCTCATCATCCACTTGGCTACGTCTGTCATCCCTTCGTGTAGGTTGGCTCTGGCGGTGGCGGGGTCGTTGGTGAGGGAGAGGATCAGCTGGGTGTCGTCGGCGTAGGAGATGATGTTGAGGTTGTGTTGGCGAGCGATGGCTGCGAGGGGGCTCATGTAGACGTTGAAGAGGGTTGGGCTGAGCGAGGAGCCTTGAGGAACGCTACAGATGACTTCGGTAGCTTCTGATCTGAACGGGGGGAGGCGGACTCTCTGTGTGCTTCCGGCGAGGAACGAGGTGATCCATTCTAGTGCCTTCTCCTGGAGTCCGATGCTGCTGAGGCGCTGCACTAGGGTGCGGTGGCAGACAGTGTCGAAGGCCGCGGAGAGGTCCAGGAGGATGAGGGCCGCTGTTTCTCCGTTGTCGAGCAGGGCTCGGATGTCATCGGTGGCTGCGATCAGGGCAGTCTCGGTGCTGTGGTTGGCCCGGGAGCCGGACTGCGAGAGGTCGAGGGATCCGTTCGTCTCGAGGAAGGCGGCCAGCTGCTTGTTGACGGTCTTCTCGATGACTTTTGCAGGGAACGGGAGCAGCGAAATGGGGCGGTAGTTCTTGAGGTCGGTGGGGTCGGCTGATGGCTTCTTTAGTAGAGCGCTGAGTTCGGCGTGCTTCCAGCTCTCCGGGAAGGTAGCGGTGTCGAAGGAGGTGTTGATGATGTCCCGAGGGGGGGTGCGATGACAGCGTCGGCCTTGTTGAAGACGTGGTGAGGGCAGGGGTCGGTCGGAGATCCGGAGTGGATGGAGTTCATCGTGCGGATGGTGTCTTCGGTGCTGATCGGGGTCCAGGCGTGGAGGGTGGTGGTGGGGGGCGGTGGTTCAGTCGCGGCGTGCGTTGGTTGGGTGCAGAAGCTGTTGTGTATGTCTGCGATCTTGTTGTGGAAGTAGGAGACGAGGGAGTTGCAGAGGTCTTGCGAAGGGGTGATGTCGTTGTTTCCGGCGTTGGGTTTGGAGAGCTCTTTAACGATGTTGAGGAGTTCCTTGCTGTTGTGTGCGTTGCTGTCCAGTCGTTCCTTGAATGCAGTTTTCTTGGTGGCGTGGATCAGTTGGTGGTGTTTTCGGGTGGCGAGCTTGAGGGCAATCATGTTGTTCGGTGTTGGGTCTCTGCGCCAGGTTCTCTCGAGGGCTCGGCAGTTCTTCTTGGAGCTCTTGAGTTCGTCGGTGAACCATAGGGCTTTCTTGCTGCTGGGTCTGCTAGGCGGGGTCTTCAGCGGGGCGAGGTCGTCTGCGCAGTTGCTGATCCACTTCGCGAGGTTGGTGGTGGCCTGGCTTGGGTTCGTTGTGCTGGTGGGAGGGTTCATGCTCAGGGAAGTCGCAAGCTGGTCGGCTGTGATCTTGTTCCAGCTTCTGCGTGCAACCTGTTGCTGGTGGTGGTGGATCGTGGTCCTTCTGAAGCTGAAGTGGACGCAGCTGTGGTCCGTCCAGTGGAGTCCGGTGGCGTGGCTGAACGTGATGTCCTTGCTGGATGAGAAGACGGGGTCGAATGTGTGTCCGGCGTAGTGGGTGGGGGTGGTCACCAGCTGCTTGAGACCAAGGTTGGCGAGGTTGTCCAGCAGGGTGGTGGTGTTGTGGTCGTTGTTGTTCTCCAGGTGGAAGTTGAGGTCCCCGAGGAGGATGTAGTCAGCGGAGAGGAGGGCATGCGGGCTGATGAAGTCGGCGATGTCTTCGCTGAATTGTGTGCGTGGTCCCGGGGGTCTGTAGATGAGGGTGCCTCTGAGGGTGGTCTTGGGGTTGATGTGGATCTGGAAGTGCAGGTTTTCAGCGGGTGCGAGGGTGTCGTCGGTGTTGGTCGTGATGCGGATGGTGTTCCTGTGGATGATGGCGATGCCTCCTCCTGTCTGGTTGACGCGGTCCCTCCGGATGATCTTGTAGCCGTCCGGGATGGCGATGTCGGGCGCTGAGGAGGCGTTCATCCAGGTTTCCGTGAGGAAGGCGACGTCTGGAGATGTGGTGTCGATCAGGTTCCAGAGTTGGACGGCGTGTCTGTGGACGGAGCGGGTGTTGAGCAGGATGCACTTGAGGTGGTTGCTGCTGGTGCTTGGCTTGGTCAGAGCTGATGTAGTGCAGGTCTGGATGCAGGTGAACTTGCAGGAGTGGCAGCAGAAAGGACCGTGGGTGCGTCTCGGGGTGGCTCGATAGCAGCCCGGGCTTCGACCGGCGTTGAGTGTGTAGAGTTCGGCGGCATCGTAGGTCCGGTGTGTGGGCTGATGTCTACGGGGGCCAGGGGTCCTGGCACTGGGCGCGATCCAGCCGCGGACGGGCGCAGACGGGCTTACCTTTGGCGCACCTTCGGCGCACAGTCGGCGCTCCCGCTGCCTGCGTCCGCTGCACGGTCGCTCTGGGGGCGTCATAAGTGAGGAGCCGGGAGGGCGGGTCAGCTGGGTGGCGGGAGCTGGGTGGCCAATGGGCAGCAGGGGGCGGAGGTCTGTGGCGGGAAGGAGGTCCGAGGGCAGCCCAGCGGCGGCTGGGTCGTCCGGCGGATGGGAGGAGACACAGGGAAGGGGGAGGGCAGCAGAGGGGGAAAGGGGTACACAGAGGGCAAACAGGAAGAAAATGAAGGGAAACAAACGGGTGTAGTGGCAGAGGGGAAAAAGGAGAATAAATGATGAAGGCACTAACGAGGCAGCAGGAGGGGGGAAAGACTCAGAAGGCAGCAGGCGAGGCAAGGCAGCAGCGAGGCAGAAGAGCAGGGCTCAGGCAGGCAGCGGGCTCAGGCAGGCAGCGAGCAGGAGCAGCGGAGTGGGGGCGACCTCGCCTGGTGAAGGCTCAGCGGTCGTTCCGTGCCATTCCTTTGTTATTGGAAGAGGGGATGATCAGGAAAATAGAAGCAGTATTCATACGTTTTATCTGGCAGTACGAAAAATCAGAAGATTGATTGCCCGCATGTCTTTACCACTTGAGAGGGGTGGCCTGGCGATGCCTAATCTAAGGCTCTACCACTGGACATGCCTTTTGGTACAAATGAATATACTGTTTCAATATGATCCTGAAGTAGCAGAACCCCAGCCCGGTAATCATATACTTCCCTCCATTTTTGAGCTCTTAGTAGGAAGGAAAGCTGTGGGGTTACTAATGTGTGAAGTTGACCGCAGGTATTACAAGAGAGCTAGATATAGGAACCTGATGGGGGCACGGGGGACCTGTAAGTCTGTAATGAAATTTTTGAGCATCCCAAAAATCAATGTTAACATTGACCTCTGGAACTCTAACACCTTTGCTCATTTAGGCCAAAACAGAAATAGTCGACTTTGGAGGGAGTTAGGTGTTAGGTGCTTAGGGGATGTTATGGTAGGCAATGATATCCTTGGTTTTACTATATTGCAGCAAAAATGTTGTATCCCTGCAAGTCAGTGGCTATTATATGGGCAAATCGCTCAAACACTTCACTCAATTAGGCCTAGGATCTCTCTTCCGTCGAACAATCCAATAGTCGACTATCTGAGAAAGGGGGGTAGTAAAATTAGAATAGGGTATAATTACCTACAACAAGAGCTGAAGGATGATATGGAAAAAATGGAAACTACTCTGGCTCAGAAAATTGGTGATCCAGATGTGGATCTAGACTTAGCCCTAGTTTTGAATAAAAGGATCTTTCGGTCCTCAAATCTGAGGGCTCAGCACTATAAGACCCTTTTTAATTTGTATTTTACTCCCTCTAAACTGTTTGCTTGGGGTGTAAGAGACAACGATAGGTGCCCTAGGTGTAATACGAGCCAAGCAGATCAACTCCATATGTTTTAGAACTGCCCGAATCTGATCCTGATTATCAGGGAGATACAGATATTTATGGAGGGGCTGCTAGAACAAAACATCGTTCTATCCCCTACTGTGGTTTTAGTAGGCACGGATGGCAAGTTGAAGGCAGAAGGTAGGGCTGAGGCACTTGTTTTTATATCTGTAGCTGTACTGCGTATATTAATCTCCGCTGGATGGAAAGGCACCACAGTACACACATTCCAGCAGTGGCTAACTAGACTTTTAGGAATGCATAATATTGAGGAGTGCCTGTATGATTTTAAAGGAAAGAAAACACGCAAAATAGGTAGAAACATATGTATTACGATTTATATAGCGCACGTATCACCCGAAGGCATCAAGGCGCTTGCTTAGGGAACTCGTCCTGGTATTCCCCTGTGAGATACCCCGGCAGGGTATCCGCAAGGTGAAAGCCAGGCATCCCGCCGCGAGGGGCCATTGTGGAGATTAAGCAAGCTATTGCCCAGAGTCGCAGAGTGTGAACCCGTGAATCGAGTAGGCACCGGAGCGAGAATTGTCGAGTCCATGGACATTTTAGGACTCAAGACCCCGCCGAGCCGGGGATTGAACCCTGGTCTCGGGCTGACCTCTGCTTCCAGGTCTGCCTCCTCTAACCAGTGAGCCACACTTCTCCACTATGGACCCCATATGGGCCCCTGTTAGGAAATGGAGGGAATGTAGACACTGAAAATATAAGTGGAAGTGCGTATGATGATGGGATGCCCTCATGTCTGTTTTTTTAACCTATTTATTGATTGATCAATTTGCCTTTTTGTATTCCTATTTATTGTTGTTAATGTATTTATTCTGATTGTGTAATGATATGATATATATGCTGATTTTTGTTTTATACCTCAATTTATCGAAACATCACAATAAAAAAATAAAAAAAAATAAAAAAATGACAATCTTTTTGTAAACAATATTTGTGTCATCAATGTTATTAAAAAATACTTATTTTTAGTAATAATATTTTGGTTAACAATATTTGAGTATTTTTTCAATAAAGTATAGGCAAGTGATGTTTCCTATAAAAAGATTCAAATTCAGAAATTTTAGAAAATCGAAGATTGTTGTAATCAATAATTATGTCAGTGATTCAAGGACCACAAGATGTAGGAATCTTATATCATCCATACTGGTAGGTAGTATATTTTATGTGTGCCTAATCTGGAGAAGCACAAACTCAGGATTTAATACATAATACAGTGGTCTGAGTTGGCTCTACTAACAAAAAGATCTCTGTGATGAAAGCAGTAATCGACTCAGCTACCTACATAAAATACAATTGTGTGATCTGTATTGTACACCTTATTTGTAGCAGGCATGTTACCCCTCTGCTCTACTTTATCATGAGTGAAAATGCTTTAGACAAAACTGACATCTCTCTCCAACCAGCACCTTAATCACAAATATTTATCTTGACAGTTTGTTGTTTGAAATGTGGTGAAAACACAGGGAACTCTGGTAGGGGCTTTAAATCCAGTAAGATATTTCAAAACACAAAATGCCTTTGAGCTCGGCAACAGTATACAAAACGTGATGGAAGAATGCTTGAATTAATCTCAGCCACTGGTAATTACTCGGGCCACATTCCAATCCATTGTTATTTTGCACACCATGCAGTTTTTATTTAGACCCAGCTATATGAAAGTCCCTTGATTTTTGTATCCAGCCACAAGATTGGATGACTCAATTAGATTAGCTCTATTCTCATAAATGTGATAACAAGTTGAGAGAAGAGAGTTCTCGATCTAGTGTTCTTTCGAAAGCTGCCGATTTGTCTATTACCCTTACAACAACGTTGCTATCTATAAACTCTTCCATTCCTGGTTGTGCTACAGGGCCAGATCAATTGCCCAATGATTTATTAAAGGCAAACAAAGAAATCTGGGAGCCATACATTATCTTGCTTGCAAAAACAATCTGTATGGAGATTCCATCGTCCTGGAAACTAGCTGAAATTATTACAATATATAAAAAAAAATGGGACAGGGCTAACCCTGACAACTTTCATCCAAAAAGTCTGATCGATTCCCTGCCAAAAATGTTTTGCAAACAGGTACGGGCTCGTGTACAGGAGTGGATCAGAGATACAAATATACTTATATGTTGGCAGGCAGGCTTTAGACATAATGTGAGTAAACTGGTTCAGATTTCTTGTTTTGTTTGTATGTATTGGTGAGAGATGATCAAAGGATAGGACAAACTTTATGTTGCCTTTGTCGATCTTCGAGTAGCTTTTCATTTAGTCCCTCGAGCAAGACTATGGAATTTTCTTGAAGAGATGGGTGTGCCGGCCCCTTTGCTGGATATTATTGTAAGGCTTTATGCAGACACGTTTGCCCAGGTGAGGTGGGGAGGGATGGGACCTTGACAGACCAGATCTGTATCGATCATGGAGTCCGCCAGGGGTGTGTGGTGGCCCACACCCTTTTTATGTTATATATAAATGGGGTAATTGGCTTCCTAGATCAAGATGGGTGTGATGCCTCTAAGATAGATGGGCAGGGGGTCCCTGCACTTCTTTATGCGGATGACACCTTGTTAATTTCTAAGCTTAATAGCTCCAAGACCAAACATATGTTTTTTAGTAGACAGTTGTAGAATTCTTGCTGGAGGAGGATGCTGGTAGGTGACACCATTTTAGATCTGGTACAGAGCTTTGAGTACCTTGGGATTAAAATGACCAAGAACCCAATCTGGACACCACAGGTGGAAAAAGCCCACGTGTCCTAATTTGACATACAACACATATAGGTAAAATCCACAGGAAAACAATATCTTGAAGGGTAAGTCCAGCATTGGGAATTTACAATGTGAGGGCCTTAGGGGTGGTTCTCTATGGAGCTTAGCTGTGGGGTTACTCTCACATTTAGGGCTTTTCCATAGTGGAGCAACGGTTATTAAGAACCTTAATGAATTTGCCCGCTAGAACACCACTGTCCTCTTTTTATTTAGACCTGGGCCAAAAGAAAATTGCTGATAAGATTGAATGTAGAATGCTGACCTTTTGGAAAAAGTTATGGACAATTCCTGTTCTCGAGTCCTACAGTGAGGGTGTTAAAGACCTCTTGGCCTCTGAGTACGCATGAAAATACCCTGGCTCTGCACTTTGAAGGATCTGCTTCATAGACTGAATAGAGATGAGTATTGGACAAACCCTAAAAGCATGTGCATGATTGGTAAGGCCAGTATAAAAGGACTCTTTTGGGAAAATGTGGCGGTTAGCAATGTTAGGATGTGTACGGGTTACCTATTTGTGTCTTTATTTGACCAGAAACCTATAGCCGCCTATTAGGGTACCATTAATAACACTGCTCCTCCACAGGCTAATAAACTGTATTTACAATTTAGGTATGGTACCTCACCCATAACATCGTTTACCAGTCAATGGCAACAGACGAAGGGACAAAAAGATGATATGTGTCCATGCTGTGATGAGTGTCCTGAAACACCCATTCATGTTTTGTTTGTCTGTCTCTTATACAAACAAATATAGGCAAAATGGGTTGTTCCTTTGTGCAAAATGTTGGGAAATAAAGGTCTCATGCAGATGATTATGATGATGATGAAAGTCAGTCTTGACCCTGCTCCAATGGAAACAGTCTATCCAAACTGCAGAGCCATGCCCACATTTAAAAGGAACATAAGCAATCCAGGAACATTTTGTCCTTGTTATGGGCTCATCATTTGGGAAAAGCTTAGTTTTAGTGATACAATGTGCTCAGGACACACGTCTGAGCATACCTGTCCCACTTAGGGCAACATATAAAAGTATACAAAAGTGATGGATGGAATGCTTGAATGAATTTCAGTCACTGGTAACTACACAGGGCCACATCCCAGTCCATCCTTATTTGACACACCATGCCATCTCAGTTTAGACCCAGCTTTATGCAAATCAATGTTGGCCTTGCTCCAATGGGAACAGTCCAGCCTAAATTGCCAAACCGGGTCCTCACTAAACCGGAATACAAGCAACCCAAGACCATTTTTTACATTTCTTATGGGCTCATCAGATGGGTATGATTGGTTCCAGTGAACCAGTGTGCCCAGGACCCATGTTGGGCATAATCATCCCACTTAAGGAAACATACAAATGTATGCAAAAAGTGATGGGTGAAATGCTTGAATTAATAGTGGAGAGGTGTGATGCAGCAGCCAGGGCAGCTGACTTCTGCGCACAGCATTCACGGTTCGATCCCCGGCTTTGGTGGCAGTTCAGCTCAGCACCATGTGACTCTGGGCAATACCCTAGTTGCTTGTATTCTGGTTCAGAAAGGACTTGGCTTGACAGTTTTGACTGGACTTAATTTCCACAATGGCACCCAGCGCCTTGAGACCTGTAAGGGGTGAGTAGTTTGCGCTTTACAAATACAAATTTACAATCTCAGCCACTGGTAATTACTTGGAGCTGCCTCCCAATCCATGCTTACTTTGCACCCCATGTCACTTCAGTTTAGACCCAACTATACTCAAATCATTCTTGAACATGCTCCAGTAGAAACAGTCCATCCACAACTTTCAAGCCAAGTCCTTCCTACAAGCAACTCAGGAATGGTTGAGTCTGATTTACATATTGCTGGGTCCAAAGTGAGGTGGCATAGGGTGACTTGGTGTTATGTGGGGCAGAGTTCTCAGTGTGTATTATTTATTTATTTTTGAAACTTGTAAAGCGCGAAAAAATGCCCTTGGGCGATTTGGCGCTAAAGATTCCACGCAAGATCAGGACTAAATATTTTACTGATTAAAAAGCCACGTTTTTATCTTTTTGCGAAACTGCAGCAAAGATTGACATGAGCGAATCTGCGGTGGTAAGGTATTCCAAAGGTTGGCTGCTGTCACCACGAAACGTCTATCTCCCCAAGATACAGTCTTGGTGCGTGGTACCACTAGTTGATGAGCTGTTGCCGATCTGAGATGTCTGGTGGGGCAATAGGCAACAAGCAGTTTTATAAGAAACTGAGGACCCTGTATAAGAAAGGCAGAGGGTGTTAAATTTGATGCGATTTTTGATCGCCAGCCAGTGGTAGTTTCGAATCACCTGCAAGATAGGTTTAAATTTGGGGGTCCTAGAAAGCAGTCTTGCCACCGCATTTTGGACTGTCTGCATTTTATTAATGACCCCACATTGTGCATTAGCGAACAGTCCATTGCAGTAGTCCACTGATGACATTACCAGTGTGCTAACCAGTGATTTTCCTGCACTTTCTGGTAGGTATGGAAGAATTTTTTTAATAAGTCTAAGCTTATAAAAGGCTGTTGAAGCAATTTGGTTAGCATGGGAGATTAATTTCAGGTTATCATCAGTCATTATTCCCCAATTCCTAACTCTCGAGACCGGGGTGGGCAAAGGTCCCAATGATGATGGCCACCAAGAACTTGACCAAACCGGGGATAATTTACTGAAGATAACAACCTCCATCTTCTCAGAGTTAAGCTTGAGGCAATTACTGGCCATCCAATCCTTGATGGCCAACATGCCTTCTTGGAAACACTCAGCCACCTTCTCACCGTCGTTGTTTATGGCCAACACCAACTGTGTGTCGTCTGCATAAGAAGTAACGCCCATCCCGTGAGTTTTATTTATTTATTTATTTATTTATTTGTGTACTTATTGAGCGCAGCCTGTCACCCAAAGGGCATCCTGGCGCTTTGAACTTCGGCGGAACATCACTCACTGCTCAGACAATTTTCGGGAACAGATGCGTTTTCAGCGCTTTCCTAAATGGTAGGTAATCCTTGTGGCTTCTCAGAGAGAGAGGCAGGGAGTTCCAAAGTCTGGCCGCCGTAACACTGAATGAGCGGCCACCCATCCTGACTCTCTGGAACCTCGGGACCACCAACAAGTTGGCCGAAGATGAGCGAAGGGGCCGAGAGGCAGAGTACCACGCAAACATGTCACAAAGTGGTACTGGGCCCTGTTGGTGTACTGCCTTAAGCACCAAACAAGCAGCCTTATACACCACTCGCAGATGCACCGGGAGCCAATGCAGGTCTCTTAAAGCAAGAGTGGAAGAGCTAGACCTGGCACGAGAAAGAGCCAACTTGGCAGCCATGTTCTGCACCCGTTGTAGCTTCCCCACCAGATTTTTTGGGACCTCCAGAAGCAGCGCATTGCAGTAATCTAGGCGGCTTAGAATAGTGCTGCGAACTACCTCTGGCCTGGCCTGGGCGGGGAGAAGGGGCAGAACTTTGCGCAACATGCGTAACAGCATCATGCACGTAGAAATGGTTTTGTTTACGTGCAAGTCAAGCTGTAGGTTAGGGCCAAAAATAACCCCCAAGTTGCGAGCTGATTCCGCCGCCGCTACTGGTTCCGGAAAGGCAGTGGGCCAGAAGTTCTCGGAATCCGATCACTGGAGCAGTGGAGCACCTCCGTTTTAGAGCTGTTAAATTGGAGGGAGTTGGCCCGAAGCCAATCTGCTGTGGCTGCCATACAGCGATGAAAAGTCTCCAGCGAGACCGCGTTGTTTCCTTCCAGAGAAAAGACCAGCTGGGTGTCATCGGCATAGTTAAAAGCCGAGACACCAAAAGATTTTATAAGGTGGACCAGGGGGCGCAGATACAGATTGAAAAGTATAGGGCTGATGGCCGAGCCCTGTGGGACCCCCTGTCCCACTTTCCGTGACTCAGAGCGGAATGGAGGAAGCAAAACCAGCTGTTGCCGGCTACCCAGATAAGAAGCCAGCCAATCTCTTGCACTCCCTGTGACCCCGCACTCCTCCAGTCTTCTGATGAGGGTTTGATGGCAAACCGTATCGAACGCGGCCGACATGTCGAGCAGCACTAAAAAGGCTGCCCGACCAGTGTCGACACGCGTCCGAAGGTTGTCCAGTACGGTAACCAGTGCTGACTCCGTCCCATGCCCGGGGAGGAAGCCAAACTGTGCCTCGTCAAACCAACCGATGTTCTCTAGAAAGCCTGAGAGCGAGCGGGTCACCCATTTTTCCATGATCTTAATAGGAAATGGGAGCAGGGAGATTGGCCTGTAGTTGGAAAGACAGGCAGGGTCTAACGTTGGCTTCTTAAGCAGTGGAGAAACTACTGCTAGCTTCCAGCAGTCAGGAACCCAGGCCGACTCCAAAGACTGGAGGCAGATGGCGTGCAATGGCGGGAAGAGTTCTGCGTGGAAGACCTTCCAAAATTTGGGAGGTAGTGGGTCGAGCGGAGAGCCCGAGGCAACCGTGTGTGCCAAGCTGCAAAATTCCTCATAAGAGGGACAGGGAAACTGTCTTAGTTGGGGTCGACTGGATAGAATATCCGGAGCTCCCAAGCAAAGACCTAGGTCACTCGAATGGGGTCGACTGGGTGTTCCGTCTGGAGCTCCCAGAATGGGACCAGGTGTGCCCATCTGGGGTCGACTGGATGTACCATCCGGAGCTCCCACTCCAAGCGTACCCTGTGAAGGAGCTGCATCAGTCGGCTGGGGTCGACTGGGTGACCCGTTCGGAGCTCCCGCGCCAGGACAGAGCCCGACTGACCGGGGTCGACTGAGCGGGCTAACCGGAGCTCCCAGACCGGGGCCACGGGCAGAGGGTTTTTTAAGCCCTCTAGGATCTTAGCAGTCTTCTCCTCAAAAGCACCCGCCAGTGCATCGCACAGGGCCTGCGACGCCACGACCATGTTGGCCACACAGGCTGGATGAGACAAGTCCCTGACAATTTTGAACTGGGCTTGAGATTTATTAGGTGCCTTATTCAAGGTGGACTCCAAAAAGGCCGCCTTTGCCAACTTGATCTGCGCCTTATAGCCCTGCAGTGCGAGCCTAAACGAGGCCTTTGCCGATGGCAAATACTGCTTCCTCCACGCCCGCTCAGCGCGTTTGCAGCTCAGTTTAAGCAGTCGTAACTCTTCCGTATACCAGGGGAAGGCACGGTTCACTCTCCCTCGAGACCTACGAAGAGGCACCAGCTTATCCAACGAGTCAGTGATAGACTGACATAAGGAAAGATAACTTTCCTCCACCGAATTGCCCAGACAAAAGTTGGCTGGTAGTAATGCAGGTGGTGAGGATGACTTAGAGAGACGAGACCAAGGTCTACCCAGTTTTGAACCTCCTACCCCAGCGGCTTCCGCGGGGTAGACCCCTATACCAAGGGAGAAGGTCACCAATGCGTGGTCCGTCCAGCATTGGCTTGAAATATCGTTGACCGCTACTGATTGAGCGTCAGCGAAAATCAGGTCCAAGACATGCCCTCCTCTGTGAGTCGCAGAACCTACCAGTTGCTGCAGCAGTTTTCATAACTCTAGCTAAGTCCGACACATAGATGTTAAAAAGTGTCGGACTTAGGGATGAACCTTGGGGGACTCCACACGGCAGGGTGAGGTCGACTGACTGAAAAGGTCCTACGGTGACTGCCTGTGTTCTTTCCGACAGGAAGGAGGCAAGCACGTTTTTAGCTCTAAGTTTAATGCCCATGGCCGAGTCACGGTCGATCAAGATGGAATGATCGACCGTGTCGAAGGCCGCTGATAGATCTAGCAATATGAGTACAGCGGTGCCTCCCTGATCTCTAATGAGTCTAATGCAGAGGTCTTCAAACTTTTTGATGCTGAGACCCCCTTGTAAAACCTTTTTAGGCATAAGGACCCCCTTCCGACAAAAGTTTCTAGAAATTGGTACTCCTCATCATCAACTTTTGACAACCATAAATGCGCCTGTTAAACCTCATCACATCCCTCCATCATTCATCCACCCACACTTTCACACATCCATCCATCCACCCTTTCATCCTTCCATCCATACATTCATCCTTCATCCATCCTTTCATCCTTCCATCCATACATCCATCCTTTACCCATCCACCCTTCCTTCCATCCACCTATCATTCATCCACCCACCTTTTCACACATCCATCCATCATTCATCCATGCAACCTTTTATCCATTCATACATCCATCCACCCTTTCATCTTCCCATCCATACATCCATCCTTCATCCATCCACTCTTTCATCCATCCAATCACCCATCATTCATCCACCCATATTTTTACACATCCATCCATCCATCATTCATCCATCCACCCTTTCATCCTTCCATCAATACATCCATCATTCATCCATCCACCCTTTCATTCATCCATCCACTCATCATTCATCCACCCACCTTTTCACACATCCATCCATCCTTCAGCCTTTCATCCATCAACATCCATCCATCCTTCAGCCTTACATCCATCCATCCACTTATCATTCATCTACCCACCTTTTCTGTGCCTCTCTCATTGGGGGGGATCAGTATCTCACTGCGTCGTTGTCCTTCTTCTTTCCCGCTCATGGGAGGGCATCTCTGTGCCTCTCTTCTGGGGGCGGGGGACATGTCACGGGACCCACAGCTCCAGGTGCGCAACATCCATTGAACTCAAAGGGCTAAACTACAGCCACTCCCCCAGCCCCTCCCCCAGCTCCCCCCAGCTCGTGTATGTGAGCCCGGCTGAAACTGCTTCAGGGACACACACACACAGTCACACCCAAGTACTTGACAGGTCTTTAAAAGACCTTTTACTTGTTTATGAGGCATTGATGTTTTTCACACCTCGGTGTGAATTAGGCCACCACCGTGAGCACCCTCGATAGTTCAAGTTCAAGTTCTAAAATTTGTATAGCGCACTACTCACCCAGAGGGTCTCAAGGCGCTTGAGGGAGGGAGGTGATTTACTTATCGAATATCCAAGTTTTTAGTTGCTTTCTGAAGGAGAGGTGGTTCTGTGTAAGGCGGAGGTGGGTGGGGAGAGAATTCCAGGTTTTGGCCGCTAAGTAGGAGAAGGATCTTCCCCCCATGGTGGATCTGTGGATGCACGGAATTGCGGCGAGTGCTTGGACGATCGTAGTTGGCGGGAGGGGGTGTAGAAGGATAGTCGCGTGTTGAGGCATTCGGGTCCTAGGTCGTAGAGGGCTTTGTGTGCATGGGTGAGGAGGCGGAACGTTATTCTCTTGTTGACAGGGAGCCAATGGAGGTCTTTCAGGTGGCCGGAAATGTGAGCTTGCCGAGGGATGTCCAATATGAGTCTGGCTGAGGCGTCTTGGATGCGTTGGAGTTTTTTCTGTAGTTTGGCTGTGGTTCCGGCGTAAAGGGTGTTTCCGTAATCCAGTCGGCTTGTGACCAGTGCGTGGGTGACCGTCTTTCTTGTTTCGGTGGGGATCCAACGGAAGATTTTTTTGAGCATGTGTAGCATGTTGAAGCATGATGATGAGACGGAGTTGACTTGTCTGGTCATCGAGAGGGAGGAGTCCAGGATGAAGCCCAGGTTACGAGCGTGGTCCGTAGGTATGGGCGGGTTCCCAGGGCCGGTGGCCAACACGAGTCGTCCCAGGCAGAGGGGATGACCCTAAGATGAGGACTTCCGTTTTGTCCGAGTTTAGTTTTAATCGGCTGTTCTTCATCCACTCGGCTACTTCTTTCATTCCTTCGTGTAAGTTGGTTTTGGCGGTGTTTGGGTCTTTGGTGAGGGAGATGATCAGCTGGGTGTCGTCTGCGTAGGAGATGATGTTGAGGTTGTGTTGGCGTGCGATGGATGCGAGGGGACTCATGTATACGTTGAAGAGGGTGGGACTGAGTGATGATCCTTGTGGTACGCCGCAGATGACTTCGGTGGCCTCTGATTTGAAAGGGGGGAGGCGGACTCTCTGGGTTCTTCCGGTGAGGAACGAGATGATCCAGTCCAATGCTTTTCCTTGTATTCCGACGTTGCTGGGCGTTGTATGAGGGTGCTATGACAGACTGTGTCGAAGGCTGCGGAGAGGTCAAGTAAGATGAGAGCAACTGTTTCTCGGTTGTCCAGTAGTGTTCGGATGTCGTCTGTTGCTGCGATGAGGGCGGTTTCGGTGCTGTGTTTGGCTCGGAAGCCGGACTGTGAAGGGTCGAGGGATTTGTTGGATTCGAGGAAGGCGGCGAGCTGACTGTTGACGGCTTTCTCAATGACTTTGGCAGGGAATGGGAGGAGCGAGATGGGGCTGTAGTTCTTAAGTTCGGTGGGGTCTGCTGTGGGTTTCTTCAGAAGGGCGCTGAGTTCGGCATGTTTCCAGTTTTCCGGGAAGGTTGCGGAGTTGAAGGAGCAGTTGATGACATCGCAGAGATGGGGTGCGATTATGGAGTCTGCTTTGTTGAAAATGTGGTGGGGACATGGGTCGGTTGGCGATCCTGAGTGGATGGAGTTCATCAGGCAGATGGTATCTTCGGTGGTGATTGGGTTCCAGGCGCAAAGGTTGTTAGAGTACGGTTTTGGTTCAGAGGTGGGTGGAGTGGACTGGTCTTCGGACTGGTTTTCAAAGCTGTAATGTATTTCGGCGATTTTGTTGTGGAAGAATGAGGATAGAGAGTCGCAGAGGTCTTGGGAGGGGGTGATGTCGTTGGTGCCGGCGGTGGGGTTAGTAAATTCTTTGACGATGTTGAATAGTTCCTTGCTGTTTTGGGCATTGTTGTCAAGTCGATCCTTGAATGCTGATTTCTTGGTGGATCAGATCAGTTGGTGGTGTTTGCGGATGGCGTTCTTGAAGGTGGATAGGTTTTCATTGGTTGGGCTTTTTCTCCAGGTTTTCTCGAGAGTACGACAGAACTTCTTGGATTTCTTAAGGTCATCGTTGAACCAGGGTGCTTTTTTGCTACCTTGCTTGATTAGATGGTTTTTCAAGGGTGCTAGTTCGTCGGCGCTGTGGGTGATCCATTGTGTGAGGTTGGTGGCTGCTTGGTTTGGGTCCGATGATTTGGCAGGGGGGTTTGGGTGAAGCAATGTGAAGAGTTGGTCGGTGGTGATTTTGTTCCAATTTCTTCCAGGAATAGGTTGTGGGGGGTTGTGGGTCGTGGACTTTTTGTAGTTGAAGTGAACGCAGCTGTGGTCCGTCCAATGGAGAGCTGTGGTGTGATCGAAGGAGATGTGCTTGCTGGAGGTGAAGATAGGGTCAAGCGTGTGTCCGGCAAAGTGGGTGGGGTGTCAATGAGTTGTTTGAGTCCGAGATTGGCCAGATTGTCCAGAAGGGTGGTGGTGTTTCTGTCGTTTTTCTTTTCCAGGTGGAAGTTGAGGTCTCCCAGTAGAATGTAGTTCTCGGAGGGGAGGGCATGTGGGCTGATGAAGTCAGTGATGTCTTCGCAGAATTGTGTGCGGGGTCCTAGTGGTCTGTAGGTGAGAGTGCCTCTGAGTGTGGTTTTGGGGTCGGTGTGAATCTGGAAGTGAAGGTGTTCGGCGGTAGCGAGGTTATCGTCGGAACTGGTCGTGATGCGGATGGTGTTCTTATGGACAATGACGATGCCTCCTCCTGTTTGGTTGGTGCGATCTTTTCGGATGATCTTGTAGGCGTCCAGGATGGCTATGGCGATGTCGGGCGCTGATGAGGCGTTCATCCATGTTTCTGTAAGGAAGGCGACGTCCGGCAATGTAGTGTCGAGTAGGTTCCAGAGTTCAATGGAGTGTCTGTGGACTAAGCGGGTGTTGAGCAGGATGCACTTTAGGTGGTTAGTGTCGGAGCTCTGTTTGGAGTTTGTGGATTTGGTGTGGGTCCTGGTGCAGTCGAACTCCAGGAGTGGCAGGTGAAGGGTCCATGGGTGTGTCCTGGGGCGGCTTGGTAGCAGTTTGGGAGTCGGCCGGGGTTAAGGGCTGAGAGGGTTGCGGCGTCGTATGTTATGCGGGTGGAGTGGGTTTTGCGGGGGGTAGGGGGTCCGGCGCTGGTCGCGGTCCAGGCGCGGACGGGCATAGACGGGTTTACATTTGGCGCACCTTCGGGGTGCATGGGGCGCGACCGCTGCGCGTGAACGCTGCACGCGAAGGCATCTGTCATATGTGGAGAGTGGAGGGGGGAGGGGCGAGGGAGGAGCAGCTGGGAGGCGGGAGCAGGGTGGAGAGCCGGGCAGGGAGGCACAACAACAACAACAAAATGGCAGCAAGCCACAAGCGAAACAGGATTGGGGCACAATCAGAATAAACGCGATGTATATGGCAGTGCCACTGGCACAATCAGGCACAAATGAATTCTACAGGCAGCACAGCACAATTGAAAAGATCGTTAAAGCGCACTTTGGCAATTAAAGCGTTAAAGCGCACTTTGGCAATCGAGCGCTACGATATAGTTATAATAAGCAATTAATAAACAATCAGGCAATCTAGCGCTACGATATAATTTTAATAAGCAATCAGGAAATAGCAGTTGTGGGAGCAAGGCGAGGTAGCAGACAGCAGTCTGGCGGTATAGCGCTACAATACCAAGTGGCAGGCAGAGCAGGGAGCAGCGTGAGGAGCGACCGCTTCTGATGAGATCAGGATGGTCACAGCGCTACAATGGGAGAGCGGAGCCTAGACTATCAGTGGGAGGGAGGAGCAGCTGGGAGGCGGGAGCGGGGTGGAGAGCCGGGCAGGGAGGCGCACAACAACAACAAAATGGCAGGAAGCCAAAAGCGAAACAGGATTCGGGCACGATCAGAATAAACGCGATGCAAATTGCAGTGGCACCGGCACAATCAGGCACAAATGAATTCTACAGGCAGCACAGCACAATTGAAAAGATCGTTAAAGCGCACTTTGGCAATTAAAGCGTTAAAGCGCACTTTGGCAATCTAGTGCTACAATATAGTTATAATAAGCAATTAATAAACAATCAGGCAATCTAGCGCTACGATATAATTGTAATAAGCAATCAGGTTATAGCAGTTGTAGGAGCAAGGCGAGGTAGCAGACAGCAGTCTGGTGGTCCCTGGGGGTCGCGCCCCACAGATTGAAGACCGCTGGTCTAATGTCTTCGGTGGCTTTAATGAGAGCAGTTTCGGTACCGTGGAGCTTACGGAACCTGAACTGCTTATCATCCAAAAGATGATGTTTCTCAATAAAGTCAGAGAGTTGTATATTCATAACTCTCTCTGCCACCTTGGCCAAGAAAGGCAGGCTGGCTATAGGTCTATAATTCTTCAGTTCCTCTATATCCAGCTGGGGTTCTTTAAGCAGAGGTTTGAGGAGGGTGTTTTTAAGCATATCTGGATAAATCCCTGTAGTAAACATGGAATTGCAGATATGGGTTATCGCTGGCGCTATTGAGTTAATGATAGTAGAGAAGACTTTAGGAGGGCAGGGGTCCAGAGCTGATCCTGATTTTATCATTTTCATGATATCTGCTATTTGTTGTTCATTGACTTCATTAAATTGCGATAAACAGTGATCAAGGGATTTAATATAGGATAACTGTGTGTTGGAATTGACTTTAGTGGAGAATTCTAAATAGATGTTATTTACATTTTCATAAAAGTAATTGGCCAGAGCATCACACAAGGCTTGTGAGGGAAGGGGGCAGCGTCTGGTGTTCTGCCCGATAGTTGTTTCACTACTTGGTATAATTGTTTGTTAGAATTCTTAGCGGATTCAATTTGCTCAATATAAAATTTTCTTTTTTCCTCCATAATCAGCTTTTTATACTTGGCTAGTTCCTCCTTGTAGCGCATTTTTAGATCTATGGTGTAGGTTTTGGGCCAGTGCCTTTCGTGGTTCCTGCATTTCTGTTTCTGTTCTCTGAGAGAGTCCGAGAACCAGGGTGCAGAAGGGGAGGACCGATTTTTAGAGATAGTTTTCTTAGGCACCAGTAAGTTCATAGTGTTACTTATCCAGCTCATGTATTGATCGGTGGCTGTATTTGGATCAATAGAGAAGGTTGGGTAAGTGCTATTTAATAGTGCTGTCAGGTGTGTGTTATTAATGTCTTTCCAGGCCTTAAATGTTCCTTGGCTAATATCAGCCACTTTCTTTATTAGAACGCATTTAATTCATATCTTAAAAATAATAGCATGATGGTCTGACCAAAGGAGCGGAAGAATATCTTGAATGTGAATTTCCTTTAGATTCGAGAATATACCATCCAGCATGTGGCAAGCCTCATGTGTGGGTGAGGTGTTCAGCTGGGAAAGCCCCAGTGTCTCCATATCGGTCAATAAGGTTAGTGTTTCCTTGTGTTCAATATTTTCTAAATGGAAATTAAAGTAACCTAAGATCGTAAAGGAGTCCTCAATCGCTAGAGAGTCTAGCATTGTGTTGAGAGTAGACAGAAATTCTGTGCGCGCTCCTGGGGGTCTGTAAAGGAGAACTCCCCTGAAGTTTTGTGAGGGGTTAGCATAATAGAGAAATGAACGGCTTCACATGTGAGGGAGGGGACTTTAAATATTCTTATCGGAAAAAGACTGTGGGAAATTATTGCCATACCACCGCCTCTCTTTCCCGGTCTATCCTGCCGATGGACCCTATAGCCTTCAGGTACAGCAACCACCAAATCAGGGTCGGACGCATTATCAATTCAGGTTTCCGTGATGAACAATATATCGATGTTCCTGTCAATAATTAAGTCAGCTACATCCAGCCCAAGGAACAAGCATTAATTAATGATAGCATAATATTAATGCTTTTGCTATTGTTAGCGTCGACGGAATTAGTGACATAATTGACAAGAGGCAGCTTAGATTTACAATGGAGGCAGCTTGTTACCTGATTTGACAATATATTATCTGGATCCACCCGTGTGCAGTTAATACCTGTGGTTGGGCGAAGTTGAGTTAACTTGTTCCTAGTATAGGGAATCAGGGCTCCTGTCATCCTCGGGCCAGGGGGTATGGCCCTGGGCCCGGTCCTGGCGCGGACGGGCGCAGACGGGCTTGCCTTTGGCGCGCCTTCAGCACGCCGTCGGCAACTAGTGATCATCTTATAGGAGAGGAGGAGGGTGGGAGGCAGCTAACAGCTGGTCCGCAACCCTTGCAGTCCACCTAAGATGGCAGATACCCCTCTGCGCTTCCGCGTCAGCGCCTAATCGGCTGCGCAGGGAGCAGGATTGGAGATGCAGCGAGGGACAGGTATAAACAATAATGAATGTGAGGTTAAAATGCAAAGACACAAAAATTAAATTCCAAGCTGGATCTCATCACATGCATAACTCTAAGTAAACCAGTGAATTATGTGGATCACTAAACTGAATGTGTATAATTTTTGCTGAGAGCTTTAAGTGAGTCAGTCGACGCATTATAGAGCTCTGAGCAAGTTTGTTTATTAGCAATCACAGGTTTCTTAGTGACTCTTGGTATTATCCGATAAATAGACCTCAGCACAACTGGGTATTGCAGAAGAGTTATGAGTGACCTCTGGTATTTTCATAATGATACAATTGTAGTGTTTAGTGGAAGGCGAACACTAAACCCCCATAAGCTCACACTGAACAACCTTACAAAGTGACCACTTTATCTTAACTTCAATTTTATGAGTTCAAATGGAAAACTGTCCTTAACATCTTTTTAGGGTATTCCAATGTTCAGAAGCACTCTAAAGCCAAGACTTCCAAGTAGGCCAGAAAAGGTATTTGGATCTCTGTGTAAAGTCTGGTTTGAAGAGGTTGCACTAAAAGAATATTGTGGCAAAAATATCGAGCGACACAATACCAAAAGTTAAGTGCATATTGGAAATGTAAATGTACTAATCCGAACACCACCTTTAAGTACCTTGAAGATATACATCACCAAGGTACATATACGTAGAGTTAGGTATACAACATCTATGCTTGCTTACCTAATGATATTTCAGTTTTGATCATTTGTCCTGGATATTCTGTTCCATTTATATTCTGATTACGATATTCCGGGTACAAACCATTCGCTCAGGGATCATTCTTCAACTCCCAACTTCTAATCATGGCCTAAGTGTTTGGCAATATCTATTTTGAAAATGCTGTTATAAACCTCTCAACAGATGACTCTGGTGATTACCTCCTGCACCATTCCCTACCATGTGGCAAAGCTGGATGCACAAGTACTATGTGGGCATGGTTTGGGCCCATACTTCAAAGTTACAGTATGCCATGACTAAAGTAACACACCACTCTCTGATATCTAAGGCACTTCTTAAGTATACTGACTGACAATGTGTATTGTGGGTTATCATAAAGAAGCTGAGGTCAGCTCTAATATAGGAAACTAGGGAGGATGCCAGGAATCAACTTGCTAATTTATCTTCCTTTACACCCTGACTCATCTACTTTTTTGGTCTCCATATATTTCAAATGCAGGTATCAATCCAAATTGTGTGTTTCCATTCATCTACAAAGGAAAATCCTACCAAAGCTGCACCTTACAAGATTATTCTACCTTGTGGTGTGCCACCACTAGCAACTACGACATTGACAAGCGCTGGGTCGAATGCTATGGCAAAAGTAAGTGTAAAGCATTTTCACATTCTATTGAGTTTTCTTCATGGATCTTAGAATCACCACCTGAATCAAAATTCACCTTGCCTCTTGAAATGTGTCTTGGAGTGTGAAAAAGTAAATACTGGATTGAAGAAACTCTACTGCATGTTCATGATAGGATACAGGGAACAAGGAGGGCACAGGCATCATTATTCTGCACTCCTCTCCCTTAACCAAGGTTTGAGAAGCCTTAGGCGTAAGCACCTGTTCAGTTTCACGTTTTTTACCCAGGTTAAGGCCCTGAAATGCCCTGAAATGTAGATACAGTCCCTCCAGACTTGTTATTTCAAAGCAACAAGTGCCCCATTATCCATGATAAGAAAATCCTAAGGTGTCATATTTCGCCCTGCAGGAGTTCAGGTGCCCAGTGCATCTCTCAAGGGGGTTGTACTAGGGTCTGGCTCAAAATAGACATATTATGAACAAACACGAAACAAGGTAAAAAACAAATGTTGTTGCATAAAATCCAACAGCCCTCAATAAAACAAATAGGAGCACACAGATAACAAGAAAAGTGAGAAGTTCACATTTGGTCCCCCAAGATCAGGTGCCCATTTTACAGCTGATGTATGTTTTTTTATTAAATCTGGTTGGTGTATATATGCATTTGGTGACAGCAATGGTTGTGCCCACTAACCCACTGAATATTGTATACAACAAACTCAAATCAAACAACAACAAAATATTACTGTAAAGTAGCTAAACGCTTAACAGGTTATTTGTAAATAAGCAATTATCGAGATGGACCTTGATAGACACACTGGAAATTCCCTTTTGTGATCCTGACTTATTATACTCTCTCTATTTTCTTCTAGCCTATTTAAGTTCAAGTACTTAATTTGAATTTATAAAGTTGGAAATCTTACCCCAAGTTGGTGTGCAGGCTTGGAGCTTTTTCAAGGCGTGCAAAAAATAGGTGGATTTTTAGCCATGTGATCAGGCAAAAGTCTGTGAAGGAGCGGTAAGGATCACAGGCCAGTAAAAGGAAACAACATTTTTGGGTCTTGTTTGCACATCACAGTCAGATCAATTACCAAACTGCATGTCCTCCCTGGTGTGGTGTGCAGGTTCAGATAAGAAGGATTCTCTACCTCACATGCACTGTCTTGCCGGACCTGCATAAGTGGTAAAAGTCAAAATGTGCTACAAGGGATTTGATTCAGGCAACAATGGAACTAATTGCCACTCCTGGTCGATCATGCTAGACTCAAACATGAAGGGGCACTTTTCTCTAGAAACTATGTAGTGCAGCAAGCCCCCTTGCTGAGCTGTGTGATGGGGAAAGGGTAGGAATGTGCCTTATTTAACATTATACTGTGCATTCCTGTCTTTTCCTTGTGCTGGTGCACAATGTGCTGCCTAGCGCCAACAGAGGCAACATTGCACCATGGTGCAAGGTTGCCTGTGTTGTAAGCAGGATTGTTTTTGTGCAGGAGGCATTTTCCTCTTTCTACGTTTCGTGTAGAAAGACAAACAAATTGGGAGAAATAAAGATATCTCTCCTTGTTATGCCTCAGCTAGGAAGGTGTGGCATTTTGATGAATTCCTAGGTCAACCAGTAAATGTAAATCTAGGAATGCATCAAAATCCATGGGTAAATGCGTGGGAACACCCACGCCCAGCCTATGGAACGGTTCCCTGTGGCAGAGTAACGTAACGCAGAGATGTGCTCTGCATTGAGTTACTCTAGATTTATCAAGCAACTCAGGGCCCCCCAAGGTGGCCTTGTTTGACTTGATAAATCGAACTCAGTAGTTACGTCGCTCTTGCACCCGTTATGTCGCGCAAGGGCATCGAATTCTTGCATGAATATGCCCTGCAGTTTTCTTGCCTTAATCTAAATTTCATTACCGTTCTTTAACAGTTTTTGCCTGATCATGTGGCTTAAGAATCAGCCTGTTTTTCTCTTGTTAGTTTCTTCTTTCGTTAGTTTCTTCTTTTCCTAGATGACCATAACTTTGCAGCAGTCTGAGATAATAAGTATGGAATAAAACATGTAAAAGTTTAATTTTTAAAGCAAAATAATAAAAAATACTGCCACTAAAACCATATTCCCCCCCCCAAAAAAAAGAAAGTAGCAAAGCGTTTGGTGTCTTAAAATCACTCACGTCTAAGTTTTTTTAAAGTTTGAGAGGGAAAAATACATTATTTTCTTCATTACAGTGTGTGGTTGCATAGGTGAGAAGTCCATGGTCATTTGTTTAGACGGAACTATGGTTTTCAAAACCACATTTTTATGGAGTTCTTTTTGCAGTGCTTGGTTTCTATCACAGAACCATTACACTTTTTCCACTGAACCTGGCTGTTTTCATAGAAAAGGTATTTCATTTTGATATTTCTCCAGCATGAAGTTTTGCCAGTCTCATTTTGTCAGCCTGACTGCCTTCATTTTGGAAATTTGTCAATATAATGGGATTCTATATAAATGAGATCTACTCCTGATAGCAGGAAAAGGTGTAATGGTTCCAGGGGAGAAGCCAAGGACTCTAAAAAGAACTATAATTTGAATTGTAAGAAGTAAAGTTATTTTGAAAGCATTGGTTTGTAGAATGACAGCGTGGCAAAAGTGGATGGGGATGGTGCAGATGAAATGGGGAGGAGGCAAGCAGGAGGCTGAGCACACAAAGGCAGTAAGGAAAGAATGTATGATGTTACAACGCATACATTTACAACGCATGCACTTACAACATAGTTTTTACATCGCAACATCCACTACAACACATTCCATTACATCGCATGACACTACATAGTATATTAAAAAACGAACTTTACAGCCCATTCCATTACATTGCATGCTACCTTTACAACGCATACCTTTACAACTCTTACCATTACATTGCATTTAAGGTAAGTATTGGATAGTAAAAATTACTTTTCTAACTCCAATGGGTGCATCTGTAGGGTAGATGTTGGATAGTGTAGGGGTTAAAATGTCTATTTTAACTCCAGAGGTGTCAACAGTAGGGTAAATGTTGGATAGTGTAGGGTTACTATGCCATGTAATGGTATGCGTTGTAATGCCTGTGTTGAAGTGACATGCGATGTAGTGTCATGTGTTGAAATGCTATGCGTTGTAATGCCTGCGTGTAGTGACATGCGTTGTGAGGGATGTTGCGATGTAATGACTGTGTTGCAAGTGTAGTGCGATGTAATGACTGTGTTGTAAAGGTTGTTTCCAGTAAGGAAAGTGATAGGATTTGGAAAGGAAAACGAAGAAAAAAAATGACAGAGGACTAAGGGGCTTAAGAGGTTTGCCCCCCAGATTAGACAAACCAAAAACCACAAACTGAGGTAAATAATGTACCTACAACAAAGGCTTTCACTGAGTTGATTTGTTTGACTCTTTCTAAGGATTCCTGTGCCAGATGTATGAAGCACTGGTCGAAAATGCTGGTTGCAACTTGCAATGAATATTTTTACGCCCAGTGGGGTATTTTGCAAACTCACCAATGAAATACTGGGTTGGAATTCAAAATACTGAATCATAGTGGGTCACAATTTGACATACTCCATAAATATTAATGAGGTAGGTCGCAAATTCCGACCCACTATGATTCAGTCATCACATGGATGGTTGCATTGGGGTCAGCAGACCACCATGTCTGTGATTGCTTTTAAATAAAGCAATCATTATTTTTTAATTACAAATGTTACATTTTAACTAACATTATTTTTTTTCAGCATTCAAAAGAAGAGGGGTCCCTTCAGGACTCCTTCCCATTTGTGAATGGATTACCTCTATTTTTGTGCAATCTGTAGAGTATTCATGGTAGGTGACAGGATTTCAATGGCAAAATATGAATATATCCCATTTTAAATCAGTATTTGAAAGGATGCATTAAACATCCTGTTATAATCGAATTAAATAGACTGAAGACTCTATGAACCCTTAATATTGAATGTGACTCCCTTCCCCGCCAACTCAAGGCCAACTGCCAGGAGTCAATCGCCAGGCTCTCCCGGTAACTACCAAAAGATCTGAACAGTGGCAAGAATAACATTGCATGCCACAACACAGCATGACATATTTGAGCACAAGATTACAACACATCCCCATCCAAAAATGATTCAGTAAACCCAAATTGCTATTTGGTAATGTGTTCAGGAATCACAATTTGGGTTTGGTAAATACGGTTCAAATGTGCCCATTTTCACACTTTTTACCAATGCAAAAGCCATCATACATTTAGCCTCAATTTATTTATTCCTTGTCCAGTTGCGCTGGACAATGGCGATGGGATATACATGGCTACTAGGTAGAAAGTAGTCAGCTTGCCCCCACTAGTTGAAAATGCCACTGCAAGGCTAGCCACTTGTCTGAATAAAAGAGAACACATAATGCCTGTTCAAATACATTATAAGTGAGTATTGCAAAATACTTCTCACTTTCTTGTGTGCACATTCAAGTGGTAAATTCCAAAACAGGAACAGCAAAGTATGGGGACAGAGCATTATCCCATAAAGCATGCGTGATTTTAATCCACTTTTTTGAGCTGTCAGTCCACGTTCTTTGCGCTCGTCGGTACTTAGAAAGACCTAACAACCACAATGCGCTTTAATGAGACATTGAACCACGATGCGCTTTAAATTAATATTTAAAGAAAAAGCAAAGGCAACTGAACCATTGCTGCTGTCACATTAATAGACACATCCTGTGAAGTTCAGATGTGTTTCTTCCACAATTTTGCAGAATAAATGTAATTGTTATTAAAATAATAATATATATTTAATATTGGTTTAAAGAGATTATTCACTTCTGCTGTGTTTATCCAAACTTGTAATTGGACTTAACTAGATTGAAGTTAGGACACAATGACAGAATGTTTTTCTCTTACAGGTTGCAATTAACTAAAGATCTCTGAAACTACGTAAGACCACTGGGTATAACTGTGAGTTGTATTCCACAGGTTAGGGTGCGCCTTAGTGTGTGCACACCGCCGTGGGATTTTTTAAGGGTCCTGATGAATGCTTTGCTAATAGCACGTTTAAGCAGAAACATGTTGACCACCTCTTAACACAAATTCTGGATGCCACCAGCCACTTTATAGGACTGGCTTACATCCATTCCACATTTTAATTAGTATTTGGGCAGCCTTTAATAAATCATTGGATGGGCCAGTCCCAAACACTTTTTAATCATCACTTTCACATCTCACTACCTATGCACATACACATCTAACATCCTGCTCCGCTGTAAGTCAGGGGTGGAAGCACACCAGGTACGCATTTAGCTTCCATGGTGGAACCCTATGATGAAGCATGTCACCGACCAGGTCGGTGAGTGAGGGTTCTTTTAAAAAACACTTTTTGTGCCTTTTCTCTTTAATTGTTTAGAGCAATTACTCTTTAGTTGTCCCTGAGTCACTCTTTTGTTGTTTAATACTAGTTGACAGAGCATTCTAAACAGCTGACACCAGATACTAGAATACCCTTCTATTCTCTCTACATGTTTGAACAACTTATTGTACAAATGCAGAATAGAGTAATTCAATTTGAGAAGAGGGCATTTCACCAAAATGTGCAATGTGGGATGGCTTCAATATTAGGCTATCCTGTGGAGTTTTGAAACTAATGTCCCAAGGCTAGCCAGGGAGATATGGCTTAGTTGAACTGCAGAGCTTAGTTCTCTTACATATATTACACTGCAAACCATAGTGAAAAACAAGGTTTCATCATATTTACATCCAGAAAAAGGGAATTTCCTGATAGAAAAACAGTCCTAACATCTACACTTCTCTAAATAAATCACTTGTCTTTACCCACATTTTCTCAAAAATCTTCAAACTATGCCTAAATAGAACGCAGTTTTTCTCTATGCAGAATGCTGGCTCTCTATATAGTGTGCTAAAAAGAAGTACCCTGTGTAGGAGTCCAGTGGGTCCCAAACTGGATTAAAGAGGCTTAAGTAGATAATACTAATGCTCTCTTTTGTGTTACGTTGGGCAAGCAGTTACGCTTATCAGATGGTAGTGCTAAGCATTTGTTGTACTCACAGAGGTAATAAATGAGACACACATTCAAAGAATAAATCTGAGACTAATTTAGAAAAATAATACTTCTTTAAAAGTATTTTGTAAAACCAAGAACATTGTTCAAAAAGATGTACTGTTTTAATTATCATTTTTTAAAGGTAAAACATTATTTCAAAGTCATGTGTCTTTACACACAATGCAATCCTGTGTCAATACAAGGCATGCATGCATAAAAGTAAGTACAGTCGCTCACCGGGAAACAAGCTGCACAGGGGACTTGTAGGCAGGTCCAAGAGGACCCAAATGGAATCTTGGGTGGCAAGGGCCTTTAGAACAAGGAATCACAGTGGTTCATTGGTACCCAAGCCAGGAGGGCGGTGTGCAGAGCAAGTAGGTTGGTTGAGCTAGGCCAAGCTCTAAGTGGGTCTCAGTGATGATGACATTCCTCGATGGCTGCTTGGTCATGGAGCAGTAGGGCTTTCCCTGTCGGAGTTGGTTGCAGGGTGTCTGGTACCACAGGCATTAGTGCTGCACAGCTCCGGTCGGATCTGGTGTCTTCACATTTGGTAGAGAGAAAAATCTGACCATCCAGAGCACTGGAACTTTTTCCTGTTCATTTGCGGTGTCGGTTGAGGCAAACAACTGCAAGGCGGTGTTATAGACTCTGCTCTTCGGTGCCTGCAGACTGCAAGGGAGTATCTCATCTACTCCAGGAAAGACTGCACACAATTTTCAAAGTTCTGGCAGGCTACTTGATGTTCTGGTAGTTTTCTAGCTTTCAGGGTGAGTCTCTCTGTCGCGATTGTCAAGAGAGTAGCGAGCATGCAGGGTTTATCACCAGAAGTTCATAGGGCTTTCTGCAGTTCTCACCAGACAGTGACTCTTCTTACTTCTTCTTCTCTTGATCCATCGAATCTGAGTTTTTGGGTTCAGGGTTGCCACCTAAGTACTCAATTTAAGGGTGTTAAGGGGAGTGACAGTAGTAGCCAATGTGCAGCCTACTGTCAGGGTGTCTACACCCTCTACATAAACACTTCCTGTAGGAAGGGGGCATAAACCTGACCCTAGAATACTATTTCAATCTAAAAAAAGAAAGAGACATTTGAAAAGATGGCGTCCACATCAATTAGTCCACCTTAGGGGTGGCGCTGGCTTGGTGGAGACATGCTTCCTCATCTTACTAATTGTTTCACCTGTCTGGACAGGGGGGAGGGCATCTCCACTATTTAATGAGGCTGGGGTCGCATAAAAAAGGCGGCACAGCCCTGGAATGCAGGTCCTTCGTGGAGGAGGTATGAACACCTCCGTACAGAGCAGGCTTTGTTCCTGGCTTCCGAGAGCAATGGCTCTCAACTCAGGAGGTCAGCAACATGTCTGTAGCGGCAGGCTGGTCAAGATCAGTCAGTCAAGCCACTAGTTGTCAGTAGGTTTTCAGGAAGCACCTCTAAGGTGCACTCTGGGTGCATTTATTAATAAATTAAACACTAACATCATTGTTGGTTTAATAATACAAGATGTTTGATAAGAAACTTCAGTGCGTACAGTGAAGCCATCCTGTAGCTGGAGAACTCGCAACCACGAGTGTCCAGCCCATGTACTCAGTATGGCTTCCCTGCACATTTGTGATATTTAAGAATTGACTTAGATTTCACAGGGACACATCCACTCATACAGATATGTCCACACAAGGGATAAAGTGCACCCTGTCTTAGGGCTGTAAGCCTGCTGCATGGATGACTTACCTATACCACATATAGGGCCTAATTACAAGTCTAGTGGTCCTCAGACCGTAAGGCTCATGGTGGGGTGGCAGTGCCACATTACAACCTTGATTGTTGTGCCACCCTTGGACTGCTGACCTGCTATGGAGCTGCCATTCCCTGGCAGTGGAGCGGCAGTCAAGAGGCATCAATATGCTTGGCAGGACTTTCCTCACCGCCACTGATTTCATGAAGGTCTTTTCTCCATGAAACAGTGCCTCGCTTCATGTGGATGCACACAGGGGGGCACAACATGTGACCCCTTGTATGCATACACCCCTATTTCCATCACAGTTTGGCTTTCAGGTCAATACTGTACTGGAACTAAAAAGGGCGGTGGACTTTGCTCCACCAGCGGAGTCTGCGGAGATTGTCCCTATCCTCAGAGCCCGACCAGACAGTGGCTGCAGCACTGAGAGCAGGAGGCTGGAGCTGCACGGCAGGAAAGGGCTCCAAGGGCAGGCTTCATTCGCCCCTGGTGGCCACCGAGTCATCGCCCTCCCCTGAGGAGCCGGGGCAGTGAGCGCAACAAGAAAATCACCCAGACTACCATGCCAGATGCCACCCCACTGCCTCTGCTGATTTTGGAGGTAACAGGGAGCAGCACAGGTGTGGGATCAAACTTGCTGTATAATTTAACGCATTCACTGGCCGGCGCTGGTGACGCATGTTTTTTTTAAACACTCAAATGTTCTTCTGGCATAAGACTGGTGCATGCCTGCATGCAGGAATCACCAGTTTAATTCAACTCTTCGACAGGGGTAGAAGTAAGCGCTATATAATCGCAATTGGAACACAGTGGCATTTTTAGTTTTGCTTTAATTGTGGCACTATAAAGCAGATCTTTTATAGATATAGGCCGGAGTGGAACTCAGTCGAATTCCACAGCGTTTTTATGCAACTCTGCAGAATTACACGTAGTGCAACTCCGCGAGCTTCGCCCAGGTTTAGCTGGAACTTCCCTTGATGTTCCCATTGTAGTGCCTATTTTATAGGCACCACCGTGGGAACCCCAAATAATCACCTGCCAAGGACTAAAATAGTAATTATAAGGCAGCCAGTTTTCAAGCGGGTTTGGTAATGCGGTGGCCGGGTGGCGCCGCCGCTGCACCGCCAAACTCATAATCAGGCCCTTAGTTGTCTGTAGGCCTAGCACACTGGGTTCTGTTTCCAAATTTAGTGACAGAATACACACCTGAATGTTTAACCATCCTTTATGCTCAACGGCAACAATATTTGCTTGCAGACTGAAACTGTGCCCTGCCCCTACAGGACGGGATGAGAACTTCATACCAAATGTTACGCTCCATCCACCAGTAGCACAGCAAATTCGGAAACAATTCAAAAGACTCCGTTATTAATTAAATCATCCATTTTAATCCTTTTTTAGTCCATGTTTAATTAAATCATTTTCTCTTTGCTTTCTCCATGGTCATGAAAGGCTACGTGATTTCCCATTTTTTCAAATGCTCTTGAGAGGCCTATTCAGGACTTTTTCTATAGCACATGGAACACATAATTCATCCTAGGCAGCTGCATTCACTTTGGCCCAATGCAATTGTGGGCTGAATATCCCTTAGTCAAGGGTAGTTTTAAATTCAAATTTAAACCCACTATTAATATTTCACCACTTTAGACAAGAAGCAAAAAATGCAGTCTCTCTAAACATCTTACACTCTATCATCCATGCAAGTTTGGTATAAAGAATAATACATACTCACCCCTTAAAAACTAAACGTTGTCTTACTTAACATTGTAAATGTAAAAAACAAACAGCATCAACCAAAAGCTTCTCCTGTGAAACTCAATTCCAACCAGTGTCTTCCAAACTGAACCCCCATGTCATGATAACGTCCCCAAAACATCCATAATCATTTGTACCTGCACCACCGTGCAAATGCTACAATCATCAGTTGCCATGTGATCTCAATTAAAACCACCCAATGTTACCTCCCTTTTTCCCCCTTCCCTACAGAGATGTGTGCCATGCCGACTTTTCTCTGCATCAAGTCATGCAGTCTGCAGTGGCAGTCTTTGTTTGTGCTTGGTGAGGGGTTCCTTAGGGTGGCACAGTTTATGCTGCAACCCTTCCCTGGAGCAATTTCAGCCCAGGGATCCCACCCCCGAGACCAGTCCTATTTTGAATGGGGTTCCCATAGTCTCCATATCAGACCAATAATAGCCCCAGGGACCCCATTCTCCAGGGCCCGGTCTCTTTTAAAAAATGTTTAACAAATAAATAAATAAGGGGAGGGAGGGCTGCGCCGCCCCTCCAGGGCTGATTTTGTCCCTTTGGACCCCATCTTCCAGGGTCAGGTCTCAATTGTGAGTGCTCTCATCCCACCCAAAGCACCCACTCTGTTTTCTACCGCAGAGGGATCATCAAGACCCTATGGTCCCTGTCTGCTCCAACCCCCCTGTGGGAGACAGCATTGCATTTACAGAAAGGGGGCTGCAAACATGAAGCTCTCTCTCTGTAAAAGAAAAAGTGCTTGCTTTAAGTAAGCAAGAGCATTTTCAATGCCCTTGCTTGCTGAAAGCAAGCACAGTTTGCTATGGCTTGGCGGGAGCAGTAAAGTTCCTGCAACGCCATAGCAAACAGCTATGTCCCAGGGCTTGGCACCCCAGGACACAGCAGGAGCCGGCCTTGGGAAATGACAGCCCCCAGGGCGATGTATTGCTCTGGGGGTGCAGTCCACCCTCTTTTTTAGATTTAGGTAGGCCGGATAAGTGGCAGTCCCCAAGGGCGAGAACGGCCCCCACCCATTTAAAAAATATATTTTTGCCCGAGGAGGCAGTGGTCTCTAGGGGGGCACCTGAGGCCCCTGATGTGAGAATTGAATAGCCCCGTGGAGGTGGTGGTCCCGGTGACAGGGACGGTCCTTGAGGCCCCCCCATATCATTGGTATTAGCACCAGGGAGGTGGCAATCCTCAAGGGTGCGGGGGAGGCCATACAGGCCTCCCCGCAATCATTTTAGAAATTGCCCGGGGGAGGTGGCAGTCCTCGGGGGAGGTGGCAGTCCCCGGGACTGGGGGGTTTTTGAGGCCACCCGCATCACATTATAGTTTGTCCTGAGGATAATGGTCCCTGTATAATTAAAACACACCTACCCTGGGATATGGCCCACTTCGGGGACTTCCAGAAAAATCTTTAAATTTTGCAGCGGATCTCGGGTCCACCAGTGAATTTACTGCAAAATTGAATTAAAAATAATCCCTTTTAACCCCCATATCTGGGGGATGGAGGGGTGGGGGAATCAGGATATTCCTACACTGCCTCCTTTTTTTTAGATTTGAGAGACTCGGCGCAGAGATCCAAGATGGCTGCCAACACTTTCTGATTGAAGGGTTGGCTGTCAATCAGATTTCCATTGGAAGGTTTCAAGTCCCCCAATGTCAATATTTTTTCAACTTAACTATCTCTATAACTATTGAATAGATTTACACCAAAGCACAAAAAGCACGCTTTCTGGGCCAAACTATAGCTTTCTGCTAAATTTTGTGTAATTCCATTCAGCAGTTTGAGCTGTAGTCATGTTCGAAATCCCTGTGGGAATATGCATGGGGAAAACACATTTTGGGACCCTCTTTTTTCTCTGCCCCTGATTGACACATCATCCAGAAATTTTCAACACATCAGCTGAACTGTAGGTAGCAAATGTTTTTTTTTTTTTTAAACTGAAGATTTGTCAAGCGGCGCCAAAGTTATTGACAAAACAAAAAATGTATTTCCTATGGAAAGAAGTTCCTAACTATAACTACCTACAACTATCTACACTATATCAGCTGCTGCACCAGTGTGCTTCCTGATCACCGGTAGTTCTCAGGTAAGTGTACCCACCTGCAAATTGTTAAAACAAGAATCCCACCTCCTCACAGAGGATAGTGGCACTCCAGAGAAAACAGTTGCATGGTTTATTGAAAGCTGAAGACTCTCAATGGATTTCAGCTGGTAAGACCTTGTTCACGATACAGACCTCATATGTGTTACTTTATTCAAACCAATAAATCATAGTCATAAATGAAGGACTAACTTAAAAAAAAACAGGCGTCATCTTAGAATGTATATTATACTACCAAATGTAAATCAAATCCTGGAAATCCAAGCCAATAATTTGGTAGAAAAATATATATAAAGCCTGTGTATGTATTTTCCATTTATATACATAAATATATATCGTCTAAATCAAGTTTTTCAAAAGGACAACAAAGAGGCAATTTTCAAGCACAAATTAAACACCAGCAAATGCTGCTCGTTCATAAATAGATGAATCAAGGGGCAATTTCCTTCATTATTGCAATTCTTTATTCAAGCATCTGTAAGTCGAGAAAATTAACTTCCATGTAGCCAATGCATTTCGCCCAGTTATGGACTTCTTCAGGGCCTCAAACATATACAAACATAACTTAGATTACTTTACATTTCATCTATATACAAATGTGTATCATATGAGACAGGTTGCTGACATTGTTGTACACATTACAATTCATTTAGAAATTTCCTCATTTCTTTTATAATTATCCCCTTTTTTTCTCAAATTTCCATAAAAAAACTTGCAATCAGAAATAAAGAAGGGATCACTTTTTTAAACATTGTCACATAATTTTGTTTTCGAACAGTTAAAATAATTTCTTCTCAAATCATTACTATATTTATACAAATAGTCAGGAACATGAACCAGTTACTCCGTATCCTTGCCCATCAATCCACCACATTTGATGGCTAGGGTGATCTTAACCAGGGCTCTGCACCTGGTGTGATTCAATGTTGTTCCTGTATCCTTGCTGTCATTTCACAAGCATAGGACATCAAGGGGAAGTCAAATTATTCTAAAAAGTAAAAGAAATTGATGGAGTGCATAAAACACCAGAACTCAAAACCCATATTTCGTATAGTTTCCATATCAACTGACAAATCTCATTCACTTACCCTATAGGAAATTATGTATTAATCTTCTATATTTTAAAAAGAGAAATGTTCTTCAGTTGTCCCCTGTACAGACACAATTTCCATCTATGGATCCTCTGAACAGAAAGCATAAGAGCCATCATGAGTGGTGCAACCCACTTTCTATAGCTCAACAGTGATTCTAAAATTGACTGCACTTTTGGCATGTCGGCATTGTTCCAAAATTGTTCTAGTGTCAACAGATATGCACTATCAAGGCATACAGATCAAATATCATCCTCTCGTCATCGATCTTACCACAGCATACACCCGATTTTCCCTGGTCTCGACAACAGTTAGTAATTTACTGTCCATTTGCCAAGCAACACACTGTCTGCTACCAATCTTATCCAAGACAAAAAAAAGAAGGTAGGAGGAATTCATATGAGTTTATGTACACATTCCTCTATGTTACATTACACACCGACAAATTAATGCCCTAAAATACGGGGCTGTCAGGCCCATTTTCTTTAGATTTGGCCAATTATCCTGAGATACATGGGAAATATACTGTATGCATTGTGACAGGAATTCACACATCTAAAGTATAGTTTAACAATTTCAATACTCGTATCCTGATTGGCTTATACTAACTATAGGTGCCTTAGTTGTTATGGCGGTCTGTTCCTAGTGATGATTTGGGATTCACATAGATGGTGCTTCTTATGCCGGCATGTTTCCTTTTACCATATATCTGTATACACCAAACAAGAGGGGGCTCAAACAACTACTGCGTAAACTCTGTATATCAACAGCTCATATTCCCTGCACAGTAATATATTCAAGTTACACTGAGTCAACAATCTGTCAACAGCTCAAAATGCCATACATCTTTATTGGCTGATTGTAGGACTAGGAATGTTCAAATTTCCCGTATATGTATTCATTCTGTAGCAGCATACACACATGTGATTGCAAGATCCGGAAAGTTCATGTTTCCCATATATGTTTTAATTTCTGTAGCAGTATACACATGTGTGAACATATGCATTCTTCAAGCATACGCTTTACGAAATGCAAAACATAAGCACATCATGTATCAGTTGCTGTGTTTGGCCCTTAAAACCAAGTCCTCGTGGTTTCAGTATCTGGCGCATTCTGCCCAACCGCCATTGTTTGTATTGAACAATATTACACTTGTGATATAGTGGGTTACATGTACACAGTAAATTTACTCCTCATGGTGCACATTTGATAAGTATTGATGTTTTCCATCAAAAAGTGACTAAGTATCTGCACTGCTTGGAAGATAAAGCTCTTACAATCCTTAGAAATAATTGTAAAGACATTTTACCCAAGAAAGAAAGACTAGCCCTCTCTAGTATAGCAAGCAAAAGCTCACTGATCATACGTGAGGAAGACAAGACGGGCTGTATTGTTCTAATGTATTGAAGTGATTACTATAAGGAGGCATATAGGAAAGTCAAATGATACTTAGGGGCCTATTACGATTCTGGGTGGAGTTTCCTTCACCTGGTATCGTTTCGGTCCTTGGACCGACCAACACCCGGTCTGCAGTCCCGACCGATTAACCAGGATGAGACAGAGCACTGTTCGGTCGCATTCCTAGTCATTACAATGGGAGCATGTATTCTGGCTGGAATACATGCTCCCATTGTAAAAAGGTGGTATATAGATGAAATGCACAGTTTGCAGATTTAATAAGGAATGCAAGTTATGTTTTTAGCCCTGAAGA
Organism: Lissotriton vulgaris; assembly: GCF_964263255.1. Taxonomy (NCBI): domain Eukaryota; kingdom Metazoa; phylum Chordata; class Amphibia; order Caudata; family Salamandridae; genus Lissotriton; species Lissotriton vulgaris. The sequence continues at coordinate 61,721 of NW_028252817.1, read as the reverse complement.
AGCCCATACCTGGTCAAAACGTGTTGGTTGACTGGAAATTAATGTTCTCCACTTGAAGATGCTTGAATAAAGAATTGCAATATTCAAAGAAATTACCTTTCCATTCATCTATTTTTGAACAAGCAGCATTTGCAGTTTAAATGTTTGCTTTAAAGTTTCCTCTGTTGTGTGTTTGAAAAAACTTGTATATTGTATTGTTTAGATTGGTGGCAAACTATTTGTTGTGAAAACACACCAGAACCAAACATCCTAGGACCGGTTTCTGGCTATCAGCCGTCTTCAGCGAGGATAGCTTGACTCCAGTGGCGTGGAGAGCACAGGACTCACGTCTGAGTATACCCGTCCCACTTGGGGTGACGAATGCAAAAACTACAGTTGATTGACAGAATGCAGAGCAATGTCATACATTCACCCCGGTACAGAGATCTGGGCCTAAATCCATTGTTTTTTGCTCACCACTCCACCCCAGGTCAGACATGGCCATATGCCAATCAGCCTTGACCCTGTGCTTCATGGGAATAGTCTAGCCCGAACTGCCAAGCCATGTCTTCCCTGGACTGGAATTAAGCATCATAGGACCGGTTTCTGTCTATCAGCCGTCTTCAGCCTGTATAGCTTGACTCCAGTGGTGTGGAGAGCACGGGACTCACATCTGAGCATAACCGTCCCATTCGGGGTGACAAATGCAAAAACAACAGTTGATGGACAGAATGCAGAGCAATGTCATACATTCACCCCAGTACAGAGGTATGGTACACTATGGCGTTCGCATCTTGTATCTCTAACATTGCGACGGGTGCTGCTAGCTGCTGCACCCACCGCAATGTTCGAAATGCACTGTTTGCAGTTCCCAGCACCTCGTGGCAGACACCACAAGGTGACTGTCTGCAACCTAGTGCTGGGAAATGCAACGGGCCCCAAAGTACATCCCCGCTAGCCTGTGAATATCGGTTGACCCACCATACACAAGCTGGTAGGGATGCAGCATCATAATGTGGCGGACGGTGCCTGCTATGCACCACCACCATTCTATTAATGTGTGCAGTCCGACAGCAGCAATCGTTACGATTGATGCTGTCACACCCGTGGCGGACAGAATTTCTGTCCACCACCCACACACCCTGCCATTGTAACCTGGCGGGCGGTATTTGGCCGCACAATTGCAGTGAATCCGCCTTCCGCTGGCTGCCAGTGGCGGTTTCACCGCAATCGTAATGACCCCTGTGTTTGTAAAAAAAAAGTAATCATAACATTGTTAAATTATTATATATGTTTATTTACTTCATTATGATTTTATGTTAAATTATACTTTAAGAAATAAAAAATATATTTAATTGCACATTTGTGCTGTTTTTAACAATTTTTTTTGTACAAATGTTAAATTAATTATATATGTTTATTTAATTTATCATGATTTTATGTTAAATAACAATCATTTTTTTATTGTTTGTTATAAACATCCATATTTTTTGCATTATAGATGTTTTCGATATTGTGTGTTTTATTTTCCACCTGTTTTATGTTTATTTAAAAATTACAATATTACTGGGCAGACGAAATCCAGCGGGCTCACGGCACTCCCTTCAAGCCTAGCAGGAATTCAAAGGAAGGGGATAAAGCAAGAGCTATACTGATATTCTTAGGCAATTTTGTGCTGAGACAAGCGATATCGGAAAAAGCAAGACCAGACTCAAGAAAGATCATGGAAGGGATTTCGTTTTTTGTCAGACCCGACTTCTGCCATATAACAGTGGAGAGGCGATACAGGTTGAGACAGTTGATAAAACCATTTCAAGCCAAAAAGATGCAGGCTTACCTGATCAACCCGGCACAACTGAAAATAATCAATGCTAGTAGAACCTTGTATATCACTTCTGAAATCAAAGCCACAGAATATTTAGATTCTCATGGGGTCTGATTCAGTTCAAATAACTTTTTCTCAACGAGATGTTTAATGGCATATTGATAAGCATGATAAGCTTGCTAACAGGTCAAATGTAATTTCTTTTCAACATTTTCAATTATAGGTGCAGGGTGTGTGGTGTATCTGTGGCATTTAGGCACTCATTGGTGGGCTATTCATACTCAGGGTTTGGATTTTATGTACAGTTGTGTTTAGCCTCATCTCCACTGCTTCAACTGCCTTTCATCATGTGCACAGACCAGACCTGAGCGCCTCACATGAGTGGGTGTGTGGGTGGGGGCGGAGGGGTTAGGCGGGGAAGGAAGGCTGGGGGGGTGGGTGGGAGAGAGGCGGGAAGGGAGGGGGAGGGGGGAAGGAGGAAAAAGTAAAAAATGTGATGTTTTGGTATAAAGAGGTTTTGGGTTTCAATCAGAGGATTTCATTGACAACAACTGATAAGTCATGGGTGTTTGCTTTCTTCTATCAGGGAAACTCAACACAAGACTATGCCACACATTAAAATCTGTTCCATCAACATTGGTGGGTTAAATGATTGGAGAAAGCGCCAAAGATTGGGTCATTTTACCAAATATAATAATCTGGATATTCTGTGTCTGCAAGAGACCCACCTCCCATGGGCTAGGAGGAACCTATTAAACATAAAGGGTTATGAGCTACTGGCCTGCTCTTTGCAAACCTCGACGGTTAGGGGGGTGGCTATTCTCGCAAAATAAATTCTAAGTGAGGTTAAGAGAGCTACGGTTGATAGCTCAGGGAGATGGGTAATAGTCGAGCTGACCCTTGGGTATACGATGCGCACAGTGTATGGGTCAAATTATGATGATCCGGAAGTGTTTGATATCTTAGAGGGAGAGCTTGCAGACTGGCCGACACCGTTTTTAATGTGTGGTGACCTGAATATTTAGTTTGACTGGCATAGGTCAGGTAACTACTCAGGGCGCAAACCAAAAGTGTTTCGGGCCATGACCTCACTCATGAGATCGCATGGGCTGAAGAATGTTTGGAATGTGAAAGAGCCTACCGACCCGGGCTTTACATATTTCTCTTTCCCACATCGGAAATATTCCAAGCTGGACTATTTCCTGCTCTCTTCAGAGAAGCTTGGCAAAGTCAATATTAGAAAGCTACCCAAATCTATTTCTGACCATAGCCCTCTGATCTTAACATGTGACGCAGATAACATCGAGAGGAGACAAACAAACTGGTCATTTGAGAGAAAGCTTCTCTCGGATGACAGGTTTGTGGGACATCTTAGACAATGGGCTAAGGAGTTTTATGAGACAAATCGTTATAGCACCTCCCGTAAAGTAGTTTGGGAAACTTTCAAGGCTTCTTTGAGGGGTGAGGCAATAAGCTGCTCAGCGAGACTGAGGAAGGAGGATAAGAGGAAGGTAGAGACCCTGATTGGGGAGCTAGGAATAGCAGAGGAACAACATATCAAGGAGATAGGGCAGGGGGGTGATGGTCAGGCAAGTTTAAACAGAATGGCCACCATTAAAGCAGACCTCCAGGGAGTAGTGACACAGAAGGAGACTAGAGAGTATCAGTCCTCTAGAGCAAAGCACTATGAGACGGGGGAACAGGCAGGAAGGGCACTAGCACTCCGGGTCAGGCAGGAGAGATCTAAAAACTCGACTCCCAGTATACAAGAAGATGGTATCGAATATACGGAGCCAAAGGATATACTGAGAGTTTTTCAGACTTTCTATCAAAAACTATATGATGAAGAGGGTGGGATGACCGTACAAAGCCCAGAACTTGAAGATGTTGGTCCAGCACTAGATGAATGTAGTAGGGAGGCGTTGGAACGTGAAATGACTCTGACCGAGATAAGGATGGCGTTGTGGGAACTAGCAGCCAGTAAGGCTTCGGGGCCTGACGGCATTCCCCTCGAAGTTTATAAATGCTTAGAGGAGGAAATTGCCCCAATCTTTCAGGATTTATTCATTGGCATAGTATGTACAGGGCTAATCCCTGAATCCTGGAAGGAGACAAATATTGTCATATTCCATAAAAAAGGTAAACCCAAAACTAATCCAGGTTCATATCGCCCGATTTCCCTTATTAATGCGGATACAAAATTATACTCCAAGGTCTGGGCGAAGAGATTGGGGGGATTATAGGCCGTCTTGTCTCCCCGTGGCAGCATGGGTTTGTGCCAAGTCGAGGCACTACAGATCACACAAGACGCGCTATTGCACTATTTGATGCCCATGCTGCCACGGGTGGAGATATGGCCATGATCCTCCTCGATGCGGAGAAAGCAATCAACCGCGTGGTCTGGGAGTGTTTGTGGGGCATTCTAGCCGGAAGAGGCTTCGGGAATAACAGTATGAGGGCTATCAAGGCGATGTTTAGTGACCCGGTTGCGAGGGTTACGGTTATGGGCCAAAGATCGGATGAAATAATAATTAGAAGGGTTACCCGGCAAGGATGCCCTTGCTCCCCGATCTTGTTCTCTCATACAGAAAATTCTGGCCTCCGAACAGGTCTCCCCAGTGATACTCAACGGCCATACCACCAAACTTCTGGCTTATGCCGATGATCTGGCAATTATAACAACGGACCTCCAACAAGCTGTTGTTAAGCTATGCCAACTGGCTAAGGATTTTGGTTTATGGTCAGGCTATCGCCTGAATGAGGAAAAAACACAGATCATCTGTACGAGTAACATCACTAAGCTGGATCAAAGATATGTGGAGTCAGCTGTGTATTTGGGTGTAAGGGTGAATGCAAATGTAAATAAGATTATTGCAGATAACTATCTACCCATGATAGACTCAATCGAAAAGGACCTTAAAAGGATAGATGTATTGCATTTATCATTGATTGGCACGGTAAATGTACTGAAAATAACTATGTCTCCCAAGATCCTCTACCTGTTCCAAATCAAATCAAATCAAATCAAAGCATTTATATAGCGCACTACTCACCCGGAGGGTCTCAAGGCGCTAGGGGAGGGGGGGTCCGCTACTGCTCGAACAGCCAGGTCTTGAGTTGCTTCCTGAAGGCAAGGTGGTCCTGGGTCAGGTGAAGGTGGGTCGAGAGGGAGTTCCAAGTCTTGGGGGCCAGGTAGGAGAAGGACCTTCCTCCTGTTGTGGCTCTTCGGATGCGGGGGACGGCGGCGATCGAAGCTGGCGTGTGGGAGCGTAGAAGTTGAGGCGGCAGTTGAGGTATCCTGGGCCTTGGTTGTGTAGGGCTTTGTGTGCGTGGGTGAGGAGGCGGAAGGTGATTCTCTTGTTGACCGGGAGCCAGTGCAGATCTCTCAGGTGTCCGGAGATGTGGCTGCAACGGGGGATGTCCAGGATGAGTTGTGCTGAGGTGTTCTGAATCTGCTGGAGTCTCTTCTGGAGTTTGGCGGTGGTACCGGCGTAGAGGGAGTTGCCGTAGTCCAGACGGCTGGTGACAAGGGCCTGGGTGACTGTCTTCCTGGTCTCGGTGGGGATCCACCGGAAGATCTTACGTAGCATGCGCAGGATGTTGAAGCACGACGACGAGACGGCGTTGACTTGTCTGGTCATGGAGAGAGAGGAGTTCAGGATGAAGCCCAGGTTGCGTGCGTGGTCTGTTGGTTTGGGTGCGCTGCCAAGGGCGGGGGCCACCAGGAGTCGTCCCAGGCGGAGGGTGAAGATCCCAGGATGAGGACTTCCGTCCTGTCCGAGTTCAATTTCAGGCGGCTGTTCATCATCCACTTGGCTACGTCTGTCATCCCTTCGTGTAGGTTGGCTCTGGCGGTGGCGGGGTCGTTGGTGAGGGAGAGGATCAGCTGGGTGTCGTCGGCATAGGAGATGATGTTGAGGTTGTGTTGGCGAGCGATGGCTGCGAGGGGGCTCATGTAGACGTTGAAGAGGGTTGGGCTGAGCGAGGAGCCTTGAGGAACGCTACAGATGACTTCGGTAGCTTCTGATCTGAACGGGGGGAGGCGGACTCTCTGTGTGCTTCCGGCGAGGAACGAGGTGATCCATTCCAGTGCCTTCTCCTGAAATCCGATGCTGCTGAGGCGCTGCACTAGGGTACGGTGGCAGACAGTGTCGAAGGCCGCGGAGAGGTCCAGGAGGATGAGGGCCGCTGTTTCTCCGTTGTCGAGCAGGGCTCGGATGTCATCGGTGGCTGCGATCAGGGCGGTCTCGGTGCTGTGGTTGGCCCGGGAGCCGGACTGCGAGAGGTCGAGGGATCCGTTCGTCTCGAGGAAGGCGGCCAGCTGCTTGTTGACGGTCTTCTCGATGACTTTTGCAGGGAACGGGAGCAGCGAAATGGGGCGGTAGTTCTTGAGGTCGGTGGGGTCGGCTGATGGCTTCTTTAGTAGAGCACTGAGTTCGGCGTGCTTCCAGCTCTCCGGGAAGGTAGCGGTGTCGAAGGAGGTGTTGATGATGTCCCGCAGGTGGGGTGCGATGACAGCGTCGGCCTTGTTAAAGACGTGGTGAGGGCAGGGGTCGGTCGGAGATCCGGAGTGGATGGAGTTCATCGTGCGGATGGTGTCTTCGGTGCTGATCGGGGTCCAGGCGTGGAGGGTGGTGGTGGGGGGCGGTGGTTCAGTCGCGGCGTGCGTTGGTTGGGTGCAGAAGCTGTTGTGTATGTCTGCGATCTTGTTGTGGAAGTAGGAGACGAGGGAGTTGCAGAGGTCTTGCGAAGGGGTGATGTCGTTGTTTCCGGCGTTGGGTTTGGAGAGCTCTTTAACGATGTTGAAGAGTTCCTTGCTGTTGTGTGCGTTGCTGTCCAGTCGTTCCTTGAATGCAGTTTTCTTGGTGGCGTGGATCAGTTGGTGGTGTTTTCGGGTGGCGAGCTTGAGGGCAATCATGTTGTTCGGTGTTGGGTCTCTGCGCCAGGTTCTCTCGAGGGCTCGGCAGTTCTTCTTGGAGCTCTTGAGTTCGTCGGTGAACCATAGGGCTTTCTTGCTGCTGGGTCTGCTAGGCGGGGTCTTCAGCGGGGCGAGGTCGTCTGCGCAGTTGCTGATCCACTTCGCGAGGTTGGTGGTGGCCTGGCTTGGGTTCGTTGCGCTGGTGGGAGGGTTCATGCTCAGGGAAGTCGCAAGCTGGTCAGCTGTGATCTTGTTCCAGCTTCTGCGTGCAACCTGTTGCTGGTGGTGGTGGATCGTGGTCCTTCTGAAGCTGAAGTGGACGCAGCTGTGGTCCGTCCAGTGGAGTCCGGTGGCATGGCTGAACGTGATGTCCTTGCTGGATGAGAAGACGGGGTCGAATGTGTGTCCGGCGTAGTGGGTGGGGGTGGTCACCAGCTGCTTGAGACCAAGATTGGCAAGGTTGTCCAGCAGGGTGGTGGTGTTGCGGTCGTTGTTGTTCTCCAGGTGGAAGTTGAGGTCCCCGAGGAGGATGTAGTCAGCGGAGAGGAGGGCATGCGGGCTGATGAAGTCGGCGATGTCTTCGCTGAATTGTGTGCGTGGTCCCGGGGGTCTGTAGATGAGGGTGCCTCTGAAGGTGGTCTTGGGGTTGATGTGGATCTGGAAGTGCAGGTTTTCAGCGGGTGCGAGGGTGTCGTCGGTGTTGGTCGTGATGCGGATGGTGTTCCTGTGGATGATGGCGATGCCTCCTCCTGTCTGGTTGACGCGGTCCCTCCGGATGATCTTGTAGCCGTCCGGGATGGCGATGTCGGGCGCTGAGGAGGCGTTCATCCAGGTTTCCGTGAGGAAGGCGACGTCTGGAGATGTGGTGTCGATCAGGTTCCAGAGTTGGACGGCGTGTCTGTGGACGGAGCGGGTGTTGAGCAGGATGCACTTGAGGTGGTTGCTGCTGGTGCTTGGCTTGGTCAGAGCTGGTGTGGTGCAGGTCTGGATGCAGGTGAACTTGCAGGAGTGGCAGCAGAAGGGACCGTGGGTGCGTTTCGGGGTGGCTCGATAGCAGCCCGGGCTTCGACCGGCGTTGAGTGTGTAGAGTTCGGCGGCGTCGTAGGTCCGGTGGGTGGGCTGATGTCTGCGGGGGCCAGGGGTCCTGGCACTGGGCGCGATCCAGCCGCGGACGGGCGCAGACGGGCTTACCTTTGGCGCACCTTCGGCGCACAGTCGGCGCTCCCGCTGCACGCGTCCGCTGCGCGGTCGCTCTGGGGGCTTCATAAGTGAGGAGCCGGGAGGGCGGGTCAGCTGGGTGGCGGGAGCTGGGCGGCCAATGGGCAGCAGGGGGCGGAGGTCTGTGGCGGGAAGGAGGTCCGAGGGCAGCCCAGCGCCGGCTGGGTCGTCCGGCGGATGGGAGGAGACACAGGGAAGAGGGAGGGCCGCAGAGGGGGAAAGGGGTACACAGAGGGCAAACAGGAAGAAAATGAAGGGAAACAAACGGGTGTAGTGGCAGAGGGGAAAAAGGAGAATAAATGATGAAGGCACTAACGAGGCAGCAGGAGGGGGGAAAGACTCAGAAGGCAGCAGGCGAGGCAAGGCAGCAGCGAGGCAGAAGAGCAGGGCTCAGGCAGGCAGCGGGCTCAGGCAGGCAGCGAGCAGGAGCAGCGGAGTGGGGGCGACCTCGCCTGGTGAAGGCTCAGCGGTCGTTCCGTGCCATTCCTTTGTTATTGGAAGAGGGGATGATCAGGAAAATATAAGCAGTATTCATACGTTTTATCTGGCAGTACAAAAAATCAGAAGATTGATTGCCCGCATGTCTTTACCACTTGAGAGGGGTGGCCTGGCGATGCCTAATCTAAGGCTCTACCACTGGACATGCCTTTTGGTACAAATGAATATACTGTTTCAATATGATCCTGAAGTAGCAGAACCCCAGCCCGGTAATCATATACTTCCCTCCATTTTTGAGCTCTTAGTAGGAAGGAAAGCTGTGGGGTTACTAATGTGTGAAGTTGACTGCAGGTATTACAAGAGAGCTAGATATAGGAACCTGATGGGGGCACGGGGGACCTGTAAGTCTGTAATGAAATTTTTGAGCATCCCAAAAATCAATGTCAACATTGACCTCTGGAACTCTGCAGCAAAAATGTTGTATCCCTGCAAGTCAGTGGCTATTATATGGGCAAATCGCTCAAACACTTCACTCAATTAGGCCTAGGATCTCTCTTCCGTCGAACAATCCAATAGTTGACTATCTGAGAAAGGGGGGTAGTAAAATTAGAATAGGGTATAATTACCTACAACAAGAGCTGAAGGATGATATGGAAAAAATGGAAACTACTCTGGCTCAGAAAATTGGTGATCCAGATGTGGATCTAGACTTAGCCCTAGTTTTGAATAAAAGGATCTTTCGGTCCTCAAATCTGAGGGCTCAGCACTATAAGACCCTTTTTAATTTGTATTTTACTCCCTCTAAACTGTTTGCTTGGGGTGTAAGAGACAACGATAGGTGCCCTAGGTGTAATACGAGCCAAGCAGATCAACTCCATATGTTTTAGAACTGCCCGAATCTGATCCCGATTATCAGGGAGATACAGATATTTTTGGAGGGGCTGCTAGAACAAAACATCGTTCTATCCCCTACTGTGGTTTTAGTAGGCACGGATGGCAAGTTGAAGGCAGAAGGTAGGGCTGAGGCACTTGTTTTTATATCTGTAGCTGTACTGCGTATATTAATCTCCGCTGGATGGAAAGGCACCACAGTACACACATTCCAGCAGTGGCTAACTAGACTTTTAGGAATGCATAATATTGAGGAGTGCCTGTATGATTTTAAAGGAAAGAAAACACGCAAAATAGGTAGAAACATATGTATTGCGATTTATATGTATTGCGATTTATATAGCGCACGTATCACCCGAAGGCATCAAGGCGCTTGCTTAGTGAACTCGTCCTGGTATTCCCCTGTGAGATACCCCGGCAGGGTATCCGCAAGGTGAAAGCCAGGCATCCCGCCGCGAGGGGCCATTGTGGAGATTAAGCAAGCTATTGCCCAGAGTCGCAGAGTGTGAACCCGTGTATCGAGTAGGCACCAGAGCGAGAATTGTCGAGTCCATGGACATTTTAGGACTCAAGACCCCGCCGAGCCGGGGATTGAACCCTGGTCCCGGGCTGACCTCTGCTTCCAGGTCTGCCTCCTCTAACCAGTGAGCCACACTTCTCCACTATGGACCCCATATGGGCCCCTGTTAGGAAACGGAGGGAATGTAGACACTGAAAATATAAGTGGAAGTGCGTATGATGATGGGATGCCCTCATGTCTGTTTTTTTTAACCTATTTATTGATTGATCAATTTGCCTTTTTGTACTTCCTATTTATTGTTGTTAATGTATTTATTCTGATTGTGTAATGATATGATATATATGCTGATTTTTGTTTTATACCTCAATTTATCGAAACATCACAATAAAAAAATAAAAATAAATAAAAAAATGACAATATTTTTGTAAACAATATTTGTGTCATCAATGTTATTAAAAAATACTTATTTTTAGTAATAATATTTTGGTTAACAATATTTGAGTATTTTTTCAATAAAGTATAGGCAAGTGATGTTTCCTATAAAAAGATTCAAATTCTGAAATTTTAGAAAATCGAAGATTGTTGTAATCAATAATTATGTCAGTGATTCAAGGACCACAAGATGTAGGAATCTTATATCATCCATACTGGTAGGTAGTATATTTTATGTGTGCCTAATCTGGAGAAGCACAAACTCAGGATTTAATACATAATACAGTGGTCTGAGTTGGCTCTACTAACAAAAAGATCTCTGTGATGAAAGCAGTAATCCACTCAGCTACCTACATAAAATACAATTGTGTGATCTGTATTGTACACCTTGTTTGTAGCAGGCATGTTACCCCTCTGCTCTACTTTATCATGAGTGAAAACTGCTTTAGACAAAACTGACATCTCTCTCCAACGAGCACCTTAATCACAAATATTTATCTTGACAGTTTGTTGTTTGAAATTTGGTGAAAACACAGGGAACTCTGGTAGGGGCTTTAAATCCAGTAAGATATTTCAAAACACAAAATGCCTTTGAGCTCGGCAACAGTATACAAAACGTGATGGAAGGAATGCTTGAATTAATCTCAGCCACTGGTAATTACTCGGGCCACATTCCAATCCATTGTTATTTTGCACACCATGCAGTTTTTATTTAGACCCAGCTATATGAAAGTCCCTTGATTTTTGTATCCAGCCACAAGATTGGATGACTCAATTAGATTAGCTCTATTCTCATAAATGTCATAACAAGTTGAGAGAAGAGAGTTCTCGATCTAGTGTTCTTTCGAAAGCTGCCGATTTGTCTTTTACCCTTACAACAACGTTGCTATCTATAAACTCTTCCATTCCTGGTTGTGCTACAGGGCCAGATCAATTGCCCAATGATTTATTAAAGGCAAACAAAGAAATCTGGGAGCCATACATTATCTTGCTTGCAAAAACAATCTGTATGGAGATTCCATCGTCCTGGAAACTAGCTGAAAATATTACAATATATAAAAAAAAATGGGACAGGGCTAACCCTGACAACTTTCATCCAAAAAGTCTGATCGATTCCCTGCCAAAAATGTTTTGCAAACAGGTACGGGCTCGTGTACAGGAGTGGATCAGAGATACAAATATACTTATATGTTGGCAGGCAGGCTTTAGACATAATGTGAGCAAACTGGTTCAGATTTCTTGTTTTGTTTGTATGTATTGGTGAGAGATGATCAAAGGAGAGGACAAACTTTATGTTGCCTTTGTCGATCTTCGAGTAGCTTTTCATTTAGTCCCTCGAGCAAGACTATGGAATTTTCTTGAAGAGATGAGTGTGCCGGCCCCTTTGCTGGATATTATTGTAAGGCTTTATGCTGACACGTTTGCCCAGGTGAGGTGGGGAGGGATGGGACCTTGACAGACCAGATCTGTATCGATCATGGAGTCCGCCAGGGGTGTGTGTTGGCCCACACTCTTTTTATGTTATATATAAATGGGGTAATTGGCTTCCTAGATCAAGATGGGTGTGATGCCTCTAAGATAGGTAGGCAGGGGGTCCCTGCACTTCTTTATGCGGATGACACCTTGTTAATTTCTAAGCTTAATAGCTCCAAGACCAAACATATGATTTTTAGTAGACAGTTGTAGAATTCTTGCTGGAGGAGGATGCTGGTAGGTGACACCATTTTAGATCTGGTACAGAGCTTTGAGTACCTTGGGATTAAAATGACCAAGAACCAAATCTGGACACCACAGGTGGAAAAAGCCCACGTGTCCTAATTTGACATACAACACATATAGGTAAAATCCACAGGAAAACAATATCTTGAAGGGTAAGTCCAGCATTGGAAATTTACAATGTGAGGGCCTTAGGGGTGGTTCTCTATGGAGCTTAGCTGTGGGGTTACTCTCACATTTAGGGCTTTTCCATAGTGGAGCAACGGTTATTAAGAACCTTAATGAATTTGCCCGCTAGAACACCACTGTCCTCTTTTTATTTAGACCTGGGCCAAAAGAAAATTGCTGATAAGATTGAATGTAGAATGCTGACCTTTTGGAAAAAGTTATGGACAATTCCTGTTCTCGAGTCCTACAGTGAGGGTGTTAAAGACCTCTTGGCGTCTGAGTACGCATGAAAATACCCTGGCTCTGCACTTTGAAGAATCTGCTTCATAGACTGAATAGAGATGAGTATTGGACAAACCCTAAAAGCATGTGCATGATTGGTAAGGCCAGTATAAAAGGACTCTTTTGGGAAAATGTGGCGGTTAGCAATGTTAGGATGTGTACGGGTTACCTATTTGTGTCTTTATTTGACCGGAAACCTATAGCCGCCTATTAGGGTACCATTAATAACACTGCTCCTCCACAGGCTAATAAACTGTATTTACAATTTAGGTATGGTACCTCACCCATAACATCGTTTACCAGTCAATGGCAACAGACGAAGGGACAAAAAGATGATATGTGTCCATGCTGTAATGAGTGTCCTGAAACACCCATTCATGTTTTGTTTGTCTGTCTCTTATACAAACAAATGTAGGCAAAATGGGTTGTTCCTTTGTGCAAAATGTTGGGAAATAAAGGTCTCATGCAGATGATTATGATGATGATGAAAGTCAGTCTTGACCCTGCTCCAATGGAAACAGTCTATCCAAACTGCAGAGCCATGCCCACATTGAAAAGGAACATAAGCAATCCAGGAACATTTTGTCCTTGTTATGGGCTCATCATTTGGGAAAAGCTTAGTTTTAGTGATACAATGTGCTCAGGACACACGTCTGAGCATACCTGTCCCACTTAGGGCAACATATAAAATTATACAAAAGTGATGGATGGAATGCTTGAATGAATTTCAGTCACTGGTAACTACACAGGGCCACATCCCAGTCCATCCTTATTTGACACACCATGCCATCTCAGTTTAGACCCAGCTTTATGCAAATCAATGTTGGCCTTGCTCCAATGGGAACAGTCCAGCCTAAATTGCCAAACCGGGTCCTCACTAAACCGGAATACAAGCAACCCAAGACCATTTTTTACATTTCTTATGGGCTCATCAGATGGGTATGATTGGTTCCAGTGAACCAGTGTGCCCAGGACCCATGTTGGGCATAATCATCCCACTTAAGGAAACATACAAATGTATGCAAAAAGTGATGGGTGAAATGCTTGAATTAATAGTGGAGAGGTGTGATGCAGCAGCCAGGGCAGCTGACTTCTGCGCACAGCAGTCACGGTTCGATCCCCGGCTTTGGTGGCAGTTCAGCTCAGCACCATGTGACTCTGGGCAATACCCTAGTTGCTTGTATTCTGGTTCAGAAAGGACTTGGCTTGACAGTTTTGACTGGACTTAATTTCCACAATGGCCCCCAGCGCCTTGAGACCTGTAAGGGGTGAGTAGTTTGCGCTTTACAAATACAAATTTACAATCTCAGCCACTGGTAATTACTTGGAGCTGCCTCCCAATCCATGCTTACTTTGCACCCCATGTCACTTCAGTTTAGACCCAACTATACTCAAATCATTCTTGAACATGCTCCAGTAGAAACAGTCCATCCAAAACTTTCAAGCCAAGTCCTTCCTGAACCAGAATACAAGCAACTCAGGAATGGTTGGACCAGTGGAGCAGGGTCAAGTCTGATTTACATATTGCTGGGTCCAAAGTGAGGTGGCATAGGGTGACTTGGTGTTATGTGGGGCAGAGTTCTCAGTGTGTATTATTTATTTATTTTATTTATTTTTGAAACTAGTAAAGCGCGAACAAATGCCCTTGGGCGATTTGGCGCTAAAGATTCCACGCAAGATCAGGACTAAATATTTTACTGATTAAAAAGCCACGTTTTTATCTTTTTGCGAAACTGCAGCAAAGATTGACATGAGCGAATCTGCGGTGGTAAGGTATTCCAAAGGTTGGCTGCTGTCACCACGAAACGTCTATCTCCCCAAGATACAGTCTTGGTGCGTGGTACCACTAGTTGATGAGCTGTTGCCGATCTGAGATGTCTGGTGGGGCAATAGGCAACAAGCGGTTTTATAAGAAACTGAGGACCCTGTTTATGAATAGCCTTATAAGAAAGGCAGAGGGTGTTAAATTTGATGCAATTTGTGATCGCCAGCCAGTGGTAGTTTCGAATCACCTGCAAGATAGGTTTAAATTTGGGGGTCCTAGAAAGCAGTCTTGCCGCCGCATTTTGGACTGTCTGCATTTTATTAATGACCCCACATTGTGCATTAGCGAACAGTCCATTGCAGTAGTCCACTGATGACATTACCAGTGTGCTAACCAGTGATTTTCCTGCACTTTCTGGTAGGTATGGAAGAATTTTTTTAATAAGTCTAAGCTTATAAAAGGCTGTTGAAGCAATTTGGTTAGCATGGGAGATTAATTTCAGGTTATCATCAGTCATTATTCCCCAATTCCTAACTCTCGAGACCGGGGTGGGCAAAGGTCCCAATGATGATGGCCACCAAGAACTTGACCAAACCGGGGATAATTTACTGAAGATAACAACCTCCATCTTCTCAGAGTTAAGCTTGAGGCAATTACTGGCCATCCAATCCTTGATGGCCAACATGCCTTCTTGGAAACACTCAGCCACCTTCTCACCGTCGTTGTTTATGGCCAACACCAACTGTGTGTCGTCTGCATAAGAAGTAACGCCCATCCCGTGAGTTTTATTTATTTATTTATTTGTGTACTTATTGAGCGCAGCCTGTCACCCAAAGGGCATCCTGGCGCTTTGAACTTCGGCGGAACATCACTCACTGCTCAGACAATTTTCGGGAACAGATGCGTTTTCAGCGCTTTCCTAAATGGTAGGTAATCCTTGTGGCTTCTCAGAGAGAGAGGCAGGGAGTTCCAAAGTCTGGCCGCCGCAACACTGAATGAGCGGCCACCCATCCTGACTCTCTGGAACCTCGGGACCACCAACAAGTTGGCCGAAGATGAGCGAAGGGGCCGAGAGGCAGAGTACCACGCAAACATGTCACGAAGTGGTACTGGGCCCTGTTGGTGTACTGCCTTAAGCACCAAACAAGCAGCCTTATACACCACTCGCAGATGCACCGGGAGCCAATGCAGGTCTCTTAAAGCAAGAGTGGAAGAGCTAGACCTGGCACGCGAAAGAGCCAACTTGGCAGCCATGTTCTGCACCCGTTGTAGCTTCCCCACCAGATTTTTTGGGACCTCCAGAAGCAGCGCATTGCAGTAATCTAGGCGGCTTAGAATAGTGCTGCGAACTACCTCTGGCCTGGCCTGGGCGGGGAGAAGGGGCAGAACTTTGCGCAACATGCGTAACAGCATCATGCACGTAGAAATGGTTTTGTTTACGTGCAAGTCAAGCTGTAGGTTAGGGCCAAAAATAACCCCCAAGTTGCGAGCTGATTCCGCCGCCGCTACTGGTTCCGGAAAGGCAGTGGGCCAGAAGTTCTCTGGAAGATCCCGCGGAATCCGATCACTGGAGCAGTGGAGCACCTCCGTTTTAGAGCTGTTAAATTGGAGGGAGTTGGCCCGAAGCCAATCTGCTGTGGCTGCCATACAGCGATGAAAAGTCTCCAGCGAGACCGCGTTGTTTCCTTCCAGAGAAAAGACCAGCTGGGTGTCATCGGCATAGTTAAAAGCCGAGACACCAAAAGATTTTATAAGCTGGACCAGGGGGCGCAGATACAGATTGAAAAGTATAGGGCTGATGGCCGAGCCCTGTGGGACCCCCTGTCCCACTTTCCGTGACTCAGAGCGGAATGGAGGAAGCAAAACCAGCTGTTGCCGGCTACCCAGATAAGAAGCCAGCCAATCTCTTGCACTCCCTGTGACGCCGCACTCCTCCAGTCTTCTGATGAGGGTTTGATGGCAAACCGTATCGAACGCGGCCGACATGTCGAGCAGCACTAAAAAGGCTGCCCGACCACTGTCGACACGCGTCCGAAGGTTGTCCAGTACGGTAACCAGTGCTGACTCCGTCCCGTGCCCGGGGAGGAAGCCAAACTGTGCCTCGTCAAACCAACCGATGTTCTCTAGAAAGCCTGAGAGCGAGCGGGTCACCCATTTTTCCATGATATTAATAGGAAATGGGAGCAGGGAGATTGGCCTGTAGTTGGAAAGACAGGCAGGGTCTAACGTTGGCTTCTTAAGCAGTGGAGAAACTACTGCTAGCTTCCAGCAGTCAGGAACCCAGGCCGACTCCAAAGACTGGAGGCAGATGGCGTGCAACGGCGGGAAGAGTTCTGCGTGGAAGACCTTCCAAAATTTGGGAGGTAGTGAGTCGAGCGGAGAGCCCGAGGCAACCGTGTGTGCCAAGCTGCAAAATTCCTCATAAGAGGGACAGGGAAACTGTCTTAGTTGGGGTCGACTGGATAGAATATCCGGAGCTCCCAAGCAAAGACCTAGGTCACTCGAATGGGGTCGACTGGGTGTTCCGTCCGGAGCTCCCAGAATGGGACCAGGTGTGCCCATCTGGGGTCGACTGGATGGACCATCCGGAGCTCCCACTCCAAGCGTACCCTGTGAAGGAGCTGCATCAGTCGGCTGGGGTCGACTGGGTGACCCGTTCGGAGCTCCCGCGCCAGGACAGAGCCCGACTGACCGGGGTCGACTGAGCGGGCTAACCGGAGCTCCCAGACCGGGGCCACGGGCAGAGGGTTTTTTAAGCCCTCTAGGATCTTAGCAGTCTTCTCCTCAAAAGCACCCGCCAGTGCATCGCACAGGGCCTGCGACGCCACGACCATGTTGGCCACACAGGCTGGATGAGACAAGCCCCTGACAATTTTGAACAGGGCTTGAGATTTATTAGGTGCCTTATTCAAGGTGGACTCCAAAAAGGCCGCCTTTGCCAACTTGATCTGCGCCTTATAGCCCTGCAGTGCGAGCCTAAACGAGGCCTTTGCCGATGGCAAATACTGCTTCCTCCACGCCCGCTCAGCGCGTTTGCAGCTCAGTTTAAGCAGTCGTAACTCTTCTGTATACCAGGGGAAGGCACGGTTCACTCTCCCTCGAGACCTACGAAGAGGCACCAGCTTATCCAACGAGTCAGTGATAGACTGACATAAGGAAAGATAACTTTCCTCCACCGAATTGCCCAGACAAAAGTTGGCTGGTAGTAATGCAGGTGGTGAGGATGACTTAGAGAGATGAGACCAAGGTCTACCCAGTTTTGAACCTCCTACCCCAGCGGCTTCCGCGGGGTAGACCCCTATACCAAAGGAGAAGGTCACCAATGCGTGGTCCGTCCAGCATTGGCTTGAAATATCGTTCACCACTACTGATTGAGCGTCAGCGAAAATCAGGTCCAAGACATGCCCTCCTCTGTGAGTCGCAGAACCTACCAGTTGCTGCAGCAGTTTTCATAACTCTAGCTAAGTCCGACACATAGATGTTAAAAAGTGTCGGACTTAGGGATGAACCTTGGGGGACTCCACACGGCAGGGTGAGGTCGACTGACTGAAAAGGTCCTACGGTGACTGCCTGTGTTCTTTCCGACAGGAAGGAGGCAAGCACGTTTTTAGCTCTAAGTTCAATGCCCATGGCCGAGTCACGGTCGATCAAGATGGAATGATCGACCGTGTCGAAGGCCGCTGATAGATCTAGCAATATGAGTACAGCGGTGCCTCCCTGATCTCTAATGAGTCTAATGCAGAGGTCTTCAAACTTTTTAATGCTGAGACCCCCTTGTAAAACCTTTTTAGGCATAAGGACCCCCTTCCGACAAAAGTTTCTAGAAATTGGTACTCCTCATCATCAACTTTTGACAACCATAAATGCGCCTGTTAAACCTCATCACATCCCTCCATCATTCATCCACCCACACTTTCACACATCCATCCATCCACCCTTTCATCCTTCCATCCATACATTCATCCTTCATCCATCCTTTCATCCTTCCATCCATACATCCATCCTTTACCCATCCACCCTTCCTTCCATCCACCCATCATTCATCCACCCACCTTTTCACACATCCATCCATCATTCATCCATGCAACCTTTTATCCATTCATACATCCATCCACCCTTTCATCTTCCCATCCATACATCCATCCTTCATCCATCCACTCTTTCATCCATCCAATCACCCATCATTCATCCACCCATATTTATACACATCCATCCATCCATCATTCATCCATCCACCCTTTCATCCATCCATCCTTCATCCGTCCACCCTTTCATTCTTCCATCCATACATCTATCCTTCACCAATCTATCCTTCATCCATCCACCCTTTCATCCTTCCATCAATACATCCTTCCATCAATACATCCATCATTCATCCATCCACTCATCATTCATCCACCCACCTTTTCACACATCCATCCATCCTTCAGCCTTTCATCCATCAACATCCATCCATCCTTCAGCCTTACATCCATCCATCCACTTATCATTCATCTACCCACCTTTTCTGTGCCTCTCTCATTGGGGGGGATCAGTATCTCACTGCGTCGTTGTCCTTCTTCTTTCCCGCTCATGGGAGGGCATCTCTGTGCCTCTCTTCTGGGGGCGGGGGACGTGTCACGGGACCCACAGCTCCAGGTGGCAACATCCATTGAACTCAAAGGGCTAAACTACAGCCACTCCCCCAGCCCCTCCCCCAGCTCCCCCCAGCTCGTGTATGTGAGCCCGGCTGAAACTGCTTCAGGGACACACACACAGTCACACCCAAGTACTTGACAGGTCTTTAAAAGACCTTTTACTTGTTTATGAGGCATTGATGTTTTTCACACCTCGGTGTGAATTAGGCCACCGCCGTGAGCACCCTCGATAGTTCAAGTTCAAGTTCAAGTTCTAAAATTTGTATAGCGCACTACTCACCCAAAGGGTCTCAAGGCGCTTGAGGGAGGGAGGTGCTTTACTTATCGAATATCCAAGTTTTTAGTTGCTTTCTGAAGGAGAGGTGGTTCTGTGTAAGGCGGAGGTGGGTGGGGAGAGAATTCCAGGTTTTGGCCGCTAAGTTGGAGAAGGATCTTCCCCCCATGGTGGATCTGTGGATGCGCGGAATTGCGGCGAGTGCTTGGACGATCGTAGTTGGCGGGAGGGGGTGTAGAAGGATAGTCGCGTGTTGAGGCATTCGGGTCCTAGGTCGTAGAGGGCTTTGTGTGCATGGGTGAGGAGACGGAACGTTATTCTCTTGTTGACAGGGAGCCAATGGAGGTCTTTCAGGTGGCCGGAAATGTGAGCTTGCCGAGGGATGTCCAATATGAGTCTGGCTGAGGCGTCTTGGATGCGTTGGAGTTTTTTCTGTAGTTTGGCTGTGGTTCCGGCGTAAAGGGTGTTTCCGTAATCCAGTCGGCTTGTGACCAGTGCGTGGGTGACCGTCTTTCTTGTTTCGGTGGGGATCCAACGGAAGATTTTTTTGAGCATGCGTAGCATGTTGAAGCATGATGATGAGACGGAGTTGACTTGTCTGGTCATCCAGAGGGAGGAGTCCAGGATGAAGCCCAGGTTACGTGCGTGGTCCGTAGGTATGGGCGGGTTCCCAGGGCCGGTGGCCAACACGAGTCGTCCCAGGCAGAGGGGATGACCCTAAGATGAGGACTTCCGTTTTGTCCGAGTTTAGTTTTAATCGGCTGTTCTTCATCCACTCGGCTACTTCTTTCATTCCTTCGTGTAAGTTGGTTTTGGCGGTGTTTGGGTCTTTGGTGAGGGAGAGGATCAGCTGGGTGTCGTCTGCGTAGGAGATGATGTTGAGGTTGTGTTGGCGTGCGATGGATGCGAGGGGACTCATGTATACGTTGAAGAGGGTGGGACTGAGTGATGATCCTTGTGGTACGCCACAGATGACTTCGGTGGCCTCTGATTTGAAAGGGGGGAGGCGGACTCTCTGGGTTCTTCCGGTGAGGAACGAGATGATCCAGTCCAATGCTTTTCCTTGTATTCCGACGTTGCTGAGGCGTTGTATGAGGGTGCTATGACAGACTGTGTCGAAGGCTGCGGAGAGGTCAAGTAAGATGAGAGCAACTGTTTCTCCGTTGTCCAGTAGTGTTCGGATGTCGTCTGTTGCTGCGATGAGGGCGGTTTCGGTGCTGTGTTTGGCTCGGAAGCCGGACTGTGAAGGGTCGAGGGATTTGTTGGATTCGAGGAAGGCGGCGAGCTGACTGTTGACGGCTTTCTCAATGACTTTGGCAGGGAATGGGAGGAGCGAGATGGGGCTGTAGTTCTTAAGTTCGGTGGGGTCTGCTGTGGGTTTCTTCAGAAGGGTGCTGAGTTCAGCATGTTTCCAGTTTTCCGGGAAGGTAGCGGAGTTGAAGGAGCAGTTGATGACATCGCAGAGATGGGGTGCGATGATGGAGTCTGCTTTGTTGAAAATGTGGTGGGGACATGGGTCGGTTGGCGATCCTGAGTGGATGGAGTTCATCAGGCAGATGGTATCTTCGGTGGTGATTGGGTTCCAGGCGCAAAGGTTGTTAGAGTACGGTTTTGGTTCAGAGGTGGGTGGAGTGGACTGGTCTTCGGACTGGTTTTCAAAGCTGTAATGTATTTCGGCGATTTTGTTGTGGAAGAATGAGGATAGAGAGTCGCAGAGGTCTTGGGAGGGGGTGATGTCGTTGGTGCCGGCGGTGGGGTTAGTAAATTCTTTGACGATGTTGAATAGTTCCTTGCTGTTTTGGGCATTGTTGTCAAGTCGATCCTTGAATGCTGATTTCTTGGTGGATCAGATCAGTTGGTGGTGTTTGCGGATGGCGTTCTTGAAGGTGGATAGGTTTTCATTGGTTGGGCTTTTTCTCCAGGTTTTCTCGAGAGTACGACAGAACTTCTTGGATTTCTTAAGGTCATCGTTGAACCAGGGTGCTTTTTTGCTACCTTGCTTGATTAGATGGTTTTTCAAGGGTGCTAGTTCGTCGGCGCTGTGGGTGATCCATTGTGTGAGGTTGGTGGCTGCTTGGTTTGGGTCCGATGATTTGGCAGGGGGGTTTGGGTGAAGCGATGTGAAGAGTTGGTCGGTGGTGATTTTGTTCCAATTTCTTCCAGGAATAGGTTGTGGGGGGTTGTGGGTCGTGGACTTTTTGTAGTTGAAGTGAACGCAGCTGTGGTCCGTCCAATGGAGAGCTGTGGTGTGATCGAAGGAGATGTGCTTGCTGGAGGTGAAGATAGGGTCAAGCGTGTGTCCGGCAAAGTGGGTGGGGTGTCAACGAGTTGTTTGAGTCCGAGATTGGCCAGGTTGTCCAGAAGGGTGGTGGTGTTTCTGTCGTTTTTCTTTTCCAGGTGGAAGTTGAGGTCTCCCAGTAGAATGTAGTTCTCGGAGGGGAGGGCATGTGGGCTGATGAAGTCAGTGATGTCTTCGCAGAATTGTGTGCGGGGTCCTAGTGGTCTGTAGGTGAGAGTACCTCTGAGTGTGGTTTTGGGATCGGTGTGAATCTGGAAGTGAAGGTGTTCGGCGGTAGCGAGGTTATCGTCGGAACTGGTCGTGATGCGGATGGTGTTCTTATGGACAATGACGATGCCTCCTCCTGTTTGGTTGGTGCGATCTTTTCGGATGATCTTGTAGGCGTCCAGGATGGCTATGGCGATGTCGGGCGCTGATGAGGTGTTCATCCATGTTTCTGTAAGGAAGGCGACGTCCGGCAATGTAGTGTCGAGTAGGTTCCAGAGTTCAATGGAGTGTCTGCGGACTAAGCGGGTGTTGAGCAGGATGCACTTTAGGTGGTTAGTGTCGGAGCTCTGTTTGGAGTTTGTGGATTTGGTGTGGGTCCTGGTGCAGTCGAACTCCAGGAGTGGCAGGTGAAAGGTCCATGGGTGTGTCCTGGGGCGGCTTGGTAGCAGTTTGGGAGTCGGTCGGGGTTAAGGGCTGAGAGGGTTGCGGCGTCGTATGTTTTGCGGGTGGAGTGGGTTTTGCGGGGGGTAGGGGGTCCGGCGCTGTTCGCGGTCCAGGCGCGGACGGGCGTAGACGGGTTTACCTTTGGCGCACCTTCGGGGTGCATGGGGCGCGACCGCTGCGCGTGAACGCTGGGCACGAAGGCATCTGTCATATGTGGATAGTGGAGGGGGGAGGGGTGAGGGAGGAGCAGCTGGGAGGCGGGAGCAGGGTGGAGAGCCGGGCAGGGAGGCACAACAACAACAACAAAATGGCAGCAAGCCAAAAGCGAAACAGGATTGGGGCACAATCAGAATAAACGCGATGTAAATGGCAGTGCCACTGGCACAATCAGGCACAAATGAATTCTACAGGCAGCACAGCACAATTGAAAAGATCGTTAAAGCGCACTTTGGCAATTAAAGCGTTAAAGCGCACTTTGGCAATCGAGCGCTACGATATAGTTATAATAAGCAATTAATAAACAATCAGGCAATCTAGCGCTACGATATAATTTTAATAAGCAATCAGGCAATAGCAGTTGTGGGAGCAAGGCGAGGTAGCAGACAGCAGTCTGGCGATATAGCGCTACAATACCAAGTGGCAGGCAGAGCAGGGAGCAGCGTGAGGAGCGACCGCTTCTGATGAGATCAGGACGGTCACAGCGCTACAACGGGAGAGCGGAGCCTAGACTATCAGTGGGAGGGAGGAGCAGCTGGGAGGCGGGAGCGGGGTGGAGAGCCGGGCAGGGAGGCGCACAACAACAACAAAATGGCAGCAAGCCAAAAGCGAAACAGGATTCAGGCACAATCAGAATAAACGTGATGCAAATTGCAGTGGCACCGGCACAATCAGGCACAAATGAATTCTACAGGCAGCACAGCACAATTGAAAAGATCGTTAAAGCGCACTTTGGCAATTAAAGCGTTAAAGCGCACTTTGGCAATCTAGTGCTACAATATAGTTATAATAAGCAATTAATAAACAATCAGGCAATCTAGCGCTACGATATAATTGTAATAAGCAATCAGGTTATAGCAGTTGTGGGAGCAAGGCGGGGTAGCAGACAGCAGTCTGGTGGTCCCTGGGGGTCGCGCCCCACAGATTGAAGACCGCTGGTCTAATGTCTTTGGTGGCTTTAATGAGAGCAGTTTCGGTACTGTGGAGCTTAGGGAACCTGAACTGCTTATCATCCAAAAGATGATGTTTCTCAATAAAGTCAGAGAGTTGTATATTCATAACTCTCTCTGCCACCTTGGCCAAGAAAGGCAGGCTGGCTATAGGTCTATAATTCTTCAGTTCCTCTATATCCAGCTGGGGTTCTTTAAGCAGAGGTTTGAGGAGGGTGTTTTTAAGCATATCTGGATAAATCCCTGTAGTAAACATGGAATTGCAGATATGGGTTATCGCTGGCGCTATTGAGTTAATGATAGTAGAGAAGACTTTAGGAGGGCAGGGGTCCAGAGCTGATCCTGATTTTATCATTTTCATGATATCTGCTATTTGTTGTTCATTGACTTCATTAAATTGCGATAAACAGTGATCAAGGGATTTAATATAGGATAACTGTGTGTTGGAATTGACTTTAGTGGAGAATTCTAAATAGATGTTATTTACATTTTCATAAAAGTAATTGGCCAGAGCATCACACAAGGCTTGTGAGGGAAGGGGGCAGCGAGTGGTGTTCTGCCCGATAGTTGTTTCACTACTTGGTATAATTGTTTGTTAGAATTCTTAGCGGATTCAATTTGCTCAATATAAAATTTTCTTTTTTTCTCCATAATCAGCTTTTTATACTTGGCTAGTTCCTCCTTGTAGCGCATTTTTAGATCTATGGTGTAGGTTTTGGGCCAGTGCCTTTCGTGGTTCCTGCATTTCTGTTTCTGTTCTCTGAGAGAGTCCGAGAACCAGGGTGCAGAAGGGGAGGACCGATTTTTAGAGATAGTTTTCTTAGGCACCAGTAAGTTCATAGTGTTACTTATCCAGCTCATGTATTGATCGGTGGCTGTATTTGGATCAATAGAGAAGGTTGGGTAAGTGCTATTTAATAGTGCTGTCAGGTGTTTGTTATTAATGTCTTTCCAGGCCTTAAATGTTCCTTGGCTAATATCAGCCACTTTCTTTATTAGAACGCATTTAATTTATATCTTAAAAATAATAGCATGATGGTCTGACCAAAGGAGCGGAAGAATATCTTGAATGTGAATTTCCTTTAGATTCGAGAATATACCATCCAGCATGTGGCAAGCCTCATGTGTGGGTGAGGTGTTCAGCTGGGAAAGCCCCAGTGTCTCCATATCGGTCAATAAGGTTAGTGTTTCCTTGTGTTCAATATTTTCTAAATGGAAATTAAAGTAACCTAAGATCGTAAAGGAGTCCTCAATCGCTAGAGATTCTAGCATTGTGTTGAGAGTAGACAGAAATTCTGTGCGCGCTCCTGGGGGTCTGTAAAGGAGAACTCCCCTGAAGTTTTGTGAGGGGTTAGCATAATAGAGAAATGAACAGCTTCACATGTGAGGGAGGGGACTTTAAATATTCTTATCGGAAAAAGACTGTGGGAAATTATTGCCATACCACCGCCTCTCTTTCCCGGTCTATCCTGCCGATGGACCCTATAGCCTTCAGGTACAGCAACCACCAAATCAGGGTCAGACGCATTATCAATTCAGGTTTCCGTGATGAACAATATATCGATGTTCCTGTCAACAATTAAGTCAGCTACATCCAGCCCAAGGAACAAGCATTAATTAATGATAGCGTAATATTAATGCTTTTGCTATTGTTAGCGTCGACGGAATTAGTGACATAATTGACAAGAGGCAGCTTAGATTTACAATGGAGGCTGCTTGTTACCTGATTTGACAATATATTATCTGGATCCACCCGTGTGCAGTTAATACCTGTGGTTGGGCGAAGTTGAGTTAACTTGTTCCTAGTATAGGGAATCAGGGCTCCTGTCATCCTCGGGCCAGGGGGTATGGCCCTGGGCCCGGTCCTGGCGCGGACGGGCGCAGACGGGCTTGCCTTTGGCGCGCCTTCAGCACGCCGTCGGCGACTAGTGATCATCTTATAGGAGAGGAGGAGGGTGGGAGGCAGCCAACAGCTGGTCCGCAACCCTTGCAGTCCACCTAAGATGGCAGATACCCCTCTGCGCTTCCGCGTCAGCGCCTAATCGGCTGCGCAGGGAGCAGGATTGGAGATGCAGCGAGGGACAGGTATAAACAATAATGAATGTGAGGTTAAAATGCAAAGACACAAAAATTAAATTCCAAGCTGGATCTCATCACATGCATAACTCTAAGTAAACCAGTGAATTATGTGGATCACTAAACTGAATGTGTATAATTTTTGCTGAGAGCTTTAAGTGAGTCAGTCGACGCATTATAGAGCTCTGAGCAAGTTTGTTTATTAGCAATCACAGGTTTCTTAGTGACTCTTGGTATTATCCGATAAATAGACCTCAGCACAACTGGGTATTGCAGAAGAGTTATGAGTGACCTCTGGTATTTTCATAATGATACAATTGTAGTGTTTAGTGGAAGGCGAACACTAAACCCCCATAAGCTCACACTGAACAACCTTACAAAGTGACCACTTTATCTTAACTTCAATATTATGAGTTCAAATGGAAAACTGTCCTTAACATCTTTTTAGGGTATTCCAATGTTCAGAAGCACTCTAAAGCCAAGACTTCCAAGTAGGCCAGAAAAGGTATTTGGATCTCTGTGTAAAGTCTGGTTTGAAGAGGTTGCACTAAAAGAATATTGTGGCAAAAATATCGAGCGACACAATACCAAAAGTTAAGTGCATATTGGAAATGTAAATGTACTAATCCGAACACCACCTTTAAGTACCTTGAAGATATACATCACCAAGGTACATATATGTAGAGTTAGGTATACAACATCTATGCTTGCTTACCTAATGATATTTCAGTTTTGATTATTTGTCCTGGATATTCTGTTCCATTTATATTCTGATTACGATATTCCGGGTACAAACCATTCGCTCAGGGATCATTCTTCAACTCCCAACTTCTAATCATGGCCTAAGTGTTTGGCAATATCTATTTTGAAAATGCTGTTATAAACCTCTCAACAGATGACTCTGGTGATTACCTCCGGCACCATTCCCTACCATGTGGCAAAGCTGGATGCGCAAGTACTATGTGGGCATGGTTTGGGCCCATACTTCAAAGTTACAGTATGCCATGACTAAAGTAACACACCACTCTCTGATATCTAAGGCACTTCTTAAGTATACTGACTGACAATGTGTATTGTGGGTTATCATAAAGAAGCTGAGGTCAGCTCTAATATAGGAAACTAGGGAGGATGCCAGGAATCAACTTGCTAATTTATCTTCCTTTACACCCTGACTCATCTACTTTTTTGGTCTCCATATATTTCAAATGCAGGTATCAATCCAAATTGTGTGTTTCCATTCATCTACAAAGGAAAATCCTACCAAAGCTGCACCTTACAAGATTATTCTACCTTGTGGTGTGCCACCACTAGCAACTACGACATTGACAAGCGCTGGGTCGAATGCTATGGCAAAAGTAAGTGTAAAGCATTTTCACATTCTATTGAGTTTTCTTCATGGATCTTAGAATCACCACCTGAATCAAAATTCACCTTGCCTCTTGAAATGTGTCTTGGAGTGTGCAAAAGTAAATACTGGATTGAAGAAACTCTACTGCATGTTCATGATAGGATACAGGGAACAAGGAGGGCACAGGCATCATTATTCTGCACTCCTCTCCCTTAACCAAGGTTTGAGAAGCCTTAGGCGTAAGCACCTGTTCAGTTTCACGTTTTTTACCCAGGTTAAGGCCCTGAAATGCCCTGAAATGTAGATACAGTCCCTCCAGACTTGTTATTTCAAAGCAACAAGTGCCCCATTATCCATGATAAGAAAATCCTAAGGTGTCATATTTCGCCCTGCAGGAGTTCAGGTGCCCAGTGCATCTATCAAGGGGGTTGTACTAGGGTCTGGCTCAAAATAGACATATTATGAACAAACACGAAACAAGGTAAAAAACAAATGTTGTTGCATAAAATCCAACAGCCCTTAATAAAACAAATAGGAGCACACAGATAACAAGAAAAGTGAGAAGTTCACATTTGGTCCCCCAAGATCAGGTGCCCATTTTACAGCTGATGTATGTTTTTTTATTAAATCTGGTTGGTGTATATATGCATTTGGTGACAGCAATGGTTGTGCCCACTAACCCACTGAATATTGTATACAACAAACTCAAATCAAACAACAACAAAATATTACTGTAAAGTAGCTAAACGCTTAACAGGTTATTTGTAAATAAGCAATTATCGAGATGGACCTTGATTGACACACTGGAAATTCCCTTTTGTGATCCTGACTTATTATACTCTCTCTATTTTCTTCTATCCTATTTAAGTTCAAGTACTTAATTTGAATTTATAAAGTTGGAAATCTTACCCCAAGTTGGTGTGCAGGCTTGGAGCTTTTTCAAGGCGTGCAAAAAATAGGTGGATTTTTAGCCATGTGATCAGGCAAAAGTCTGTGAAGGAGCGGTAAGGATCACAGGCCAGTAAAAGGAAACAACATTTTTGGGTCTTGTTTGCACATTGCAGTCAGATCAATTACCAAACTGCATGTCCTCCCTGGTGTGGTGTGCAGGTTCAGATAAGAAGGATTCTCTACCTCACATGCACTGTCTTGCCGGACCTGCATAAGTGGTAAAAGTCAAAATGTGCTACAAGGGATTTGATTCAGGCAACAATGGAACTTAGTTCTGAGTTGTACTGACGTAACGCACTCAAAGGAATCCACAGGATATCATACTAGAAATACAGTCGAAATTTCGACTGTATTTCTAGTATGATATCCTGTGGATTCCTTTGAGTGCGTTACGTCAGTACAACTCAGAACTAAGTTCCATTGTTGCCTGAATCAAATCCCTTGTAGCACATTTTGACTTTAACCACTTATAGCAAACCCATGGCGGAGCTCAGATTTAGACGTGAACACTAATTGCCACTCCTGATCGATCATGCTAGACTCAAACATGAAGGGGCACTTTTCTCTAGAAACTATGTAGTGCAGCAAGCCCCCTTGCTGTGCTGTGTGATGAAGAAAGAGTAGGAATGTGCCTTATTTAACATTATACTGCGCATTCCTGTCTTTTCCTTGTGCTGGTGCACAATGTGCTGCCTAGCGCCAACAGAGGCAACATTGCACCATGGTGCAAGGTTGCCTGTGTTGTAAGCAGGATTGTTTTTGTGCAGGAGGCATTTTCCTCTTTCTACGTTTCGTGTAGAAAGACAAACAAAATGGGAGAAATAAAGATATCTCTCCTTGTTATGCCTCACCTAGGAAGGTGTGGCATTTTGATGAATTCCTAGGTCAACCAGTAAATGTAAATCTAGGAATGCATCAAAATCCATGGGTAAATGCGTGGGAACACCCACGCCCAGCCTATGGAACGGCTCCCTGTGGCAGAGTAACGTAACGCAGAGATGTGCTCTGCATTGAGTTACTCTAGATTTATCAAGCAACTCAGGGCCCCCCAAGGTGGCCTTGTTTGACTTGATAAATCGAACTCAGTAGTTACGTCGCTCTTGCACCCGTTATGTCGCGCAAGGGCATCGAATTCTTGCATGAATATGCCCTGCAGTTTTCTTGCCTTAATCTAAATTTCATTACCGTTCTTTAACAGTTTTTGCCTGATCATGTGGCTTAAGAATCAGCCTGTTTTTCTCTTGTTAGTTTCTTCTTTCGTTAGTTTCTTCTTTTCCTAGATGACCATAACTTTGCAGCAGTCTGAGATAATAAGTATGGAATAAAACATGTAAAAGTTTAATTTTTAAAGCAAAATAATAAAAAATACAGCCACTAAAACCATATTCCCCCCCCCCCCCAAAAAAAGAAAGTAGCAACGCGTTTGGTGTCTTAAAATCACTCACGTCTAAGTTTTTTTAAAATTTGAGAGGGAAAAATACATTATTTTCTTCATTACAGTGTGTGGTTGCATAGGTGAGAAATCCATGGTCATTTGTTTAGACGGAACTATGGTTTTCAAAACAACATTTTTATGGAGTTCTTTTTGCAGTGCTTGGTTTCTATCACAGAACCATTACACTTTTTCCACTGAACCTGGCTGTTTTCATAGAAAAGGTATTTCATTTTGATATTTCTCCAGCATGAAGTTTTGCCAGTCTCATTTTGTCAGCCTGACTGCCTTCATTTTGGAAATTTGTCAATATAATGGGATTCTATATAAATGAGATCTACTCCTGATAGCAGGAAAAGGTGTAATGGTTCCAGGGGAGAAGCCAAGGACTCTAAAAAGAACTATAATTTGAATTGTAAGAAGTAAAGTTATTTTGAAAGCATTGGTTTGTAGAATGACAGCGTGGCAAAAGTGGATGGGGATGGTGCAGATGAAATGGGGAGGAGGCAAGCAGGAGGCTGAGCACACAAAGGCAGTAAGGAAAGAATGTATGATGTTACAACGCATACATTTACAACGCATGCACTTACAACATAGTTTTTACATCGCAACATCCACTACAACACATTCCATTACATCGCATGACACTACATAGTATATTAAAAAACGAACTTTACAGCCCATTCCATTACATTGCATGCTACCTTTACAACGCATACCTTTACAACGCTTACCATTACATTGCATTTAAGGTAAGTATTGGATAGTAAAAATTACTTTTCTAACTCCATTGGGTGCATCTGTAGGGTAGGTGTTGGATAGTGTAGGGGTTAAAATGTCTATTTTAACTCCAGAGGTGTCAACAGTAGGGTAAATGTTGGATAGTGTAGGGTTACTATGCCATGTAATGGTATGCGTTGTAATGCCTGTGTTGAAGTGACATGCGATGTAGTGTCATGTGTTGAAATGCTATGCGTTGTAATGCCTGCGTGTAGTGACATGCGTTGTGAGGGATGTTGCGATGTAATGACTGTGTTGCAAGTGTAGTGCGATGTAATGACTGTGTTGTAAAGGTTGTTTCCAGTAAGGAAAGTGATAGGATTTGGAAAGGAAAACGAAGAAAAAAAATGACAGAGGACTAAGGGGCTTAGGAGGTTTGCCCCCCAGATTAGACAAACCAAAAACCACAAACTGAGGTAAATAATGTACCTACAACAAAGGCTTTCACTGAGTTGATTTGTTTGACTCTTTCTAAGGATTCCTGTGCCAGATGTATGAAGCACTGGTCGAAAATGCTGGTTGCAACTTGCAATGAATATTTTTACGCCCAGTGGGGTATTTTGCAAACTCACCAATGAAATACTGGGTTGGTATTCAAAATACTGAATCATAGTGGGTCACAATTTGACATACTCCATAAATATTAATGAGGTAGGTCGCAAATTCCGACCCACTATGATTCACAGTCATCACATGGATGGTTGCATTGGGGTCAGCAGACCACCATGTCTGTGATTGCTTTTAAATAAAGCAATCATTATTTTTTAATTACAAATGTTACATTTTAACTAACATTATTTTTTTTCAGCATTCAAAAGAAGAGGGGTCCCTTCAGGACTCCTTCCCATTTGTGAATGGATTACCTCTATTTTTGTGCAATCTGTAGAGTATTCATGGTAGGTGACAGGATTTCAATGGCAAAATATGAATATATCCCATTTTAAATCAGTATTTGAAAGGATGCATTAAACATCCTGTTATAATCGAATTAAATAGACTGAAGACTCTATGAACCCTTAATATTGAATGTGACTCCCTTCCCCGCCAACTCAAGGCCAACTGCCAGGAGTCAATCGCCAGGCTCTCCCGGTAACTACCAAAAGATCTGAACAGTGGCAAGAATAACATTGCATGCCACAACACAGCATGACATATTTGAGCACAAGATTACAACACATCCCCATCCAAAAATGATTCAGTAAACCCAAATTGCTATTTGGTAATGTGTTCAGGAATCACAATTTGGGTTTGGTAAATACGGTTGCAAATGTGCCCATTTTCACACTTTTTACCAACGCAAAAGCCATCATACATTTAGCCTCAATTTATTTATTCCTTGTCCAGTTGCGCTGGACAATGGCGATGGGATATACATGGCTACTAGGTAGAAAGTAGTCTGCTTGCCCCCACTAGTTGAAAATGCCACTGCAAGGCTAGCCACTTGTCTGAATAAAAGAGAACACATAATGCCTGTTCAAATACATTATAAGTGAGCATTGCAAAATACTTCTCACTTTCTTGTGTGCACATTCAAGTGGTAAATTCCAAAACAGGAACAGCAAAGTATGGGGACAGAGCATTATCCCATAAAGCATGCGTGATTTTAATCCACTTTTTTGAGCTGTCAGTCCACGTTCTTTGCGCTCGTCGGTACTTAGAAAGACCTAACAACCACAATGCGCTTTAATGAGACATTGAACCACGATGCGCTTTAAATTAATATTTAAAGAAAAAGCAAAGGCAACTGAACCATTGCTGCTGTCACATTAATAGACACATCCTGTGAAGTTCAGATGTGTTTCTTCCACAATTTTGCAGAATAAATGTAATTGTTATAATAATATATATTCAATATTGGTTTAAAGAGATTGTTCACTTCTGCTGTGTTTATCCAAACTTGTAATTGGACTTAACTAGATTGAAGTTAGGACACAATGACAGAATGTTTTTCTCCTACAGGTTGCAATTAACTAAAGATCTCTGAAACTACGTAAGACCACTGGGTATAACTGTGAGTTGTACCATCTGTTGCAATATTCCACAGGTTAGGGTGCGCCTTAGTGTGTGCACACCGCCGTGGGATTTTTTAAGGGTCCTGATGAATGCTTTGCTAATAGCACGTTTAAGCAGAAACATGTTGACCACCTCTTAACACAAATTCTGGATGCCACCAGCCACTTTATAGGACTGGCTTACATCCATTCCACGTTTTTATTAGTATTTGGGCAGCCTTTAATAAATCATTGGACGGGCCAGTCCCAAACACTTTTTAATCATCACTTTCACATCTCACTACCTATGCACATACACATCTAACATCCTGCTCCGCTGTAAGTCAGGGGTGGAAGCACACCAGGTACGCATTTAGCTTCCATGGTGGAACCCTATGATGAAGCATGTCACCGACCAGGTCGGTGAGTGAGGGTTCTTTTAAAAAACACTTTTTGTGCCTTTTCTCTTTAATTGTTTAGAGCAATTACTCTTTAGTTGTCTCTGAGTCACTCTTTTGTTGTTTAATACTAGTTGACAGAGCATTCTAAACAGCTGACACCAGATACTAGAATACCCTTCTATTCTCTCTACATGTTTGAACAACATATTGTACAAATGCAGAATAGAGTAATTCAATTTGAGAAGAGGGCATTTCACCAAAATGTGCAATGTGGGATGGCTTCAATATTAGGCTATCCCGTGGAGTTTTGAAACTAATGTCCCAAGGCTAGCCAGGGAGATATGGCTTAGTTGAACTGCAGAGCTTAGTTCTCTTACATATATTACACTGCAAACCATAGTGAAAAACAAGGTTTCATCATATATAGATAATACTAATGCTCTCTTTTGTGTTACGTTGGGCAAGCAGTTACGCTTATCAGATGGTAGTGCTAAGCATTTGTTGTACTCACAGAGGTAATAAATGAGACACACATTCAAAGAATAAATCTGAGACTAAATTAGAAAAATAATACTTCTTTAAAAGTATTTTATAAAACAAGAACATTGTTCAAAAAGATGTACTGTTTTAATTATCATTTTTTAAAGGTAAAACATTATTTCAAAGTCATGTGTCTTTACACACAATGCAATCCTGTGTCAATACAAGGCATGCATGCATAAAAGTAAGTACAGTCGCTCACCGGGAAACAAGCTGCACAGGGGACTTGTAGGCAGGTCCAAGAGGACCCAAATGGAATCTTGGGTGGCAAGGGCCTTTAAAACAAGGAATCACAGTGGTTCATTGGTACCCAAGCCAGGAGGGCGGTGTGCAGAGCAAGTAGGTTGGTTGAGCTAGGCCAAGCTCTAAGTGGGTCTCAGTGATGATGACATCCCTCGATGGCTGCTTGGTCATGGAGCAGTAGGGCTTTCCCTGTCGGAGTTGGTTGCAGGGTGTCTGGTACCACAGGCACAAGTGCTGCACAGCTCCGGTCGGATCTGGTGTCTTCACATTTGGTAGAGAGAAAAATCTGACCATCCAGAGCATTGGAACTTTTTCCTGTTCATTTGCGGTGTCGGTTGAGGCAAACAACTGCAAGGCGGTATTATAGACTCTGCTCTTCGGTGCCTGCAGACTGCAAGGGAGTATCTCATGTACTCCAGGAAAGACTGCACACAATTTTCAAAGTTCTGGCAGGCTACTTGATGTTCTGGTAGTTTTCTAGCTTTCAGGGTGAGTCTCTCTGTCGCGATTGTCAAGAGAGTAGCGAGCATGCAGGGTTTATCACCAGAAGTTCATAGGGCTTTCTGCAGTTCTCACCAGACACTGACTCTTCTTACTTCTTCTTCTCTTGATCCATCGAATCTGAGTTTTTGGGTTCAGGGTTGCCACCTAAGTACTCAATTTAAGGGTGTTAAGGGGAGTGACAGTAGTAGCCAATGTGCAGCCTACTGTCAGGGTGTCTACACCCTCTACATAAACACTTCCTGTAGGAAGGGGGCATAAACCTGACCCTAGAATACTATTTCAATCCAAAAAAAGAAAGAGACATTTGAAAAGATGGCGTCCACATCAATTAGTCCACCTTAGGGGTGGCGCTGGCTTGGTGGAGACATGCTTCCTCATCTTACTAATTTTTTCACCTGTCTGGACAGGGGGGAGGGCATCTCCACTATTTAATGAGGCTGGGGTCGCATAAAAAAGGCGGCACAGCCCTGGAATGCAGGTCCTTCGTGGAGGAGGTATGAACACCTCCGTACAGAGCAGGCTTTGTTCCTGGCTTCTGAGAGCAATGGCTCTCAACGCAGGAGGTCAGCAACATGTCTGTGGCGGCAGGCTGGTCAAGATCAGTCAGTCAAGCCACTAGTTGTCAGTAGGTTTTCAGGAAGCATCTCTAAGGTGCACTCTGGGTGCATTTATTAATAAATTAAACACTAACATCATTGTTGGTTTAATAATACAAGATGTTTGATAAGAAACTTCAGTGCGTACAGTGAAGCCATCCTGTAGCTGGAGAACTCGCAACCATGAGTGTCCAGCCCATGTACTCAGTATGGCTTCCCTGCACATTTGTGATATTTAAGAATTGACTTAGATTTCACAGGGACACATCCACTCATACAGATATGTCCACACAAGGGATAAAGTGCACCCTGTCTTAGGGCTGTAAGCCTGCTGCATGGATGACTTACCTATACCACATATAGGGCCTAATTACAAGTCTAGTGGTCCTCAGACCGTAAGGCTCATGGTGGGGTGGCAGTGCCACATTACAACCTTGATTGTTGTGCCACCCTTGGACTGCTGACCTGCTATGGAGCTGCCATTCCCTGGCAGTGGAGCGGCAGTCAAGAGGCATCAATATGCTTGGCAGGACTTTCCTCACCGCCACTGATTTCATGAAGGTCTTTTCTCCATGAAACAGTGCCTCGCTTCATGTGGATGCACACAGGGGGGCACAACATGTGACCCCTTGTATGCATACACCCCTATTTCCATCACAGTTTGGCTTTCTGGTCAATACTGTGCTGGAACTAAAAAGGGCGGTGGACTTTGCTCCACCAGGGGAGTCTGCGGAGATTGTCCCTATCCTCAGAGCCCGACCAGACAGTGGCTGCAGCACTGAGAGCAGGAGGCTGGAGCTGCACGGCAGGAAAGGGCTCCAAGGGCAGGCTTCATTCGCCCCTGGTGGCCACCGAGTCATCGCACTCCCCTGAGGAGCCGGGGCAGTGAGCGCAACAAGAAAATCACCCAGACTACCATGCCAGATGCCACCCCACTGCCTCTGCTGATTTTGGAGGTAACAGGGAGCAGCACAGGTGTGGGATCAAACTTGCTGTATAATTTAACGCATTCACTGGCCGGCGCTGGTGACGCATTTTTTTTTAAACACTCAAATGTTCTTCTGGCATAAGACTGGTGCATGCCTGCATGCAGGAATCACCAGTTTAATTCAACTCTTCGACAGGGGTAGAAGTAAGCGCTATATAATCGCAATTGGAACACAGTGGCATTTTTAGTTTTGCTTTAATGGTGGCAATATAAACCAGATCTTTTACAGATATAGGCCGGAGTGGAACTCAGTCGAATTCCACAGCGTTTTTATGCAACTCTGCAGAATTACACGTAGTGCAACTCCGCGAGCTTCGCCCAGGTTTAGCTGGAACTTCCCTTGATGTTCCCATTGTAGTGCCTATTTTATAGGCACCACCGTGGGAACCCCAAATAATCACCTGCCAAGGACTAAAATAGTAATTATAAGGCAGCCAGTTTTCAAGCGGGTTTGGTAATGCGGTGGCCGGGTGGCGCCGCCGCTGCACCGCCAAACTCATAATCAGGCCCTTAGTTGTCTGTAGGCCTAGCACACTGGGTTCTGTATCCAAATTTAGTGACAGAATACACACCTAAATGTTTAACCATCCTTTATGCTCAACTGCAACAATATTTGCTTGCAGACTGAAACTGTGCCCTGCCCCCACAGGACGGGATGAGAACTTCATACCAAATGTTACGCTCCATCCACCAGTAGCACAGCAAATTCGGAAACAATTCAAAAGACTCCGTTATTAATTAAATCATCCATTTTAATCCTTTTTTAGTCCATGTTTAATTAAATCATTTTCTCTTTGCTTTCTCCATGGTCATGAAAGGCTACGTGATTTCCCATTTTTTCAAATGCTCTTGAGAGGCCTATTCAGGACTTTTTCTATAGCACATGGAACACATAATTCATCCTAGGCAGCTGCATTCACTTTGGCCCAATGCAATTGTGGGCTGAATATCCATTAGTCAAGGGTAGTTTTAAATTCAAATTTAAACCCACTATTAATATTTCACCACTTTAGACAAGAAGCAAAAAATGCAGTCTCTCTAAACATCTTACAGTCTATCATCCATGCAAGTTTGGTATAAAGAATAATACATACTCACCCCTTAAAAACTAAACGTTGTCTTACTTAACATTGTAAATGTAAAAAACAAACGGCATCAACCAAAAGCTTCTCCTGTGAAACTCAATTCCAACCAGTGTCTTCCAAACTGAACCCCCATGTCATGATAACGTCCCCAAAACATCCATAATCATTTGTACCTGCACCACCGTGCAAATGCTACAATCATCAGTTGCCATGTGATCTCAATTAAAACCACCCAATGTTACCTCCCTTTTTCACCCTTCCCTACAGAGATGTGTGCCATGCCGACTTTTCTCTGCATCAAGTCATGCAGTCTGCAGTGGCAGTCTTTGTTTGTGCTTGGTGAGGGGTTCCTTAGGGTGGCACAGTTTATGCTGCAACCCTTCCCTGGAGCAATTTCACCCCAGGGATCCCACCCCCGAGACCAGTCCTATTTTGAATGGGGTTCCCATAGTCTCCATATCAGACCAATAATAGCCCCAGGGACCCCATTCTCCAGGGCCCGGTCTCTTTTAAAAAATGTTTAACAAATAAATAAATAAGGGGAGGGAGCGCTGCGCCGCCCCTCCAGGGCTGATTTTGTCCCTTTGGACCCCATCTTCCACGGTCAGGTCTCAATTGTGGGTGCTCTGGTCCTACCCAAAGCACCCACTCTGTTTTGTACCGCAGAGGGATCATCAAGACCCTATGGTCCCTGTCACCTCCTCACCTCCTGATGACGTAAGCATTGCATTTACAGAAAGGGGGCTGCAAACATGAAGCTCTCTCTCTGTAAAAGAAAAAGTGCTTGCTTTAAGTAAGCAAGAGCATTTTCAATGCCCTTACTTGCTGAAAGCAAGCACAGTTTGCTATGGCCTGGCGGGAGCAGTAAAGTTCCTGCCACGCCATAGCAAACAGCTATGTCCCAGGGCTGGGCACCCCAGGACACAGCAGGACCCGGCCCTGGGAAATGGCAGTCCCCAGGGTGATGTATAGCTCTGGGGGGTGCAGTCCACCCTCTTTTTTAGATTTAGGTAGGCCTGATAAGTGACAGTCCCCAAGGGCGAGAACGGCCCCCTCCCATTTAAAAAATATATTTTGCCCAAGGAGGCAGTGGTCTCTAGGGGGGCACCTGAAGCCCCCGATGTGAGAATTTAACAGCCTCCGGGAGGTGGTGGTCCCTGTGACAGGGAGGGTTCTTGAGGCCCCCCCATATCATTGGTATTAGCACCAGGGAGGTGGCAGTCCTCAAGATTGCGGGGGAGGCCATACAGTCCTCCCCTCACACATTTTAGAAATTGCCCGGGGGAGGTGGCAGTCCCCGGGACTGGGGGGTTTTTGAGGCCACCCGCATCATATTATAGCTTGTCCCGAGGATAATGGTCCCTGTATAATTAAAAAACACCTACCCCGGGATCTGGCCCACTTCGGGGACTTCAAGAAAAATCTTTCAATTTTGCAGCGGATCTCGAATCCACCAGTGAACTTACTGCAAAATTGAATTAAATAGAATCCCATGTAACCCCTGTATCTGTGGGAGGGAGGGGTGGGAGGAATTAAGATATTCCTACACTGCCTCCTTTTTCTTAGGTTTGAGAGACTCTGCGCCGAGTTCCAAGATGGCTGCCAACACTTTCTGATTGAATTGTTGGCTATCAATTAGATTTCCATTGCAAGGTTTCACGTCCCCCAGTATCAATATTTTTTCAACTTAACTATCTCTAAAACTATTGAATCGATTTATACTAAAGCACAAAAAGCACACTTTCTGGGCCAAACTATAGCTTTCTGCTAAATTTTGTGTAATTCCGTTCAGCAGTTTGAGCTGTAGTCGTGTTCAAAATCCCTGTGGGAATATGCATGGGGAAAACACATTTTGGGACCCTCTTTTTTCTCTGCCCCTGCTTGACACATCATCCAGAAATGTTCAACACATCAGCTGAACAGAAGGTAGCAAATGTTGTTTTTAAAAAACTGAAGATTTGTCAAGCAGCGCCAAAGTTATTGACAAAACAAAAAATGTATTTCCTATGGAAAGAAGTTCCGAACCATAACTACCTACAACTATCTACACTCTATCAGCTGCCGTACCAGTGTGCTTCCTGATCACCGGTAGTTCTCAGGTAAGTGTACCCACCTGCAAATTGTAAACACAAGAATCCCACCTCCTCACAGAGGATAGTGGCACTCCAGAGAAAACAGTTGCATGGTTTATTGAAAGCTGAAGACGCTCAATAGATTTCAGCTGCTAAGACCTTGTTCACGATACAGACCCCATATTTGCTACTTTATTCAAACCAATAAATCATAGTCATAAATGAAGGACTAACTTTAAAAAAACAGGCCTCATAGAATGTATATTATACTACCAAATGTAAATCAAATCCTGGCAATCCAAGCCAATAATTTGGTAGAAAAATATATATAAAGCCTGTGTATGTATTTTCCATTTATATACATAAATATATATCGTCTAAATCAAATTTTTCAAAAGGACAACAGAGAGGTAATTTTCAAGCACAAACTAAACACCAGCAAATGCTGCTT
The DNA here is from genome assembly GCF_964263255.1 of Lissotriton vulgaris. NCBI lineage: Eukaryota > Metazoa > Chordata > Amphibia > Caudata > Salamandridae > Lissotriton > Lissotriton vulgaris. The sequence goes on along the minus strand of NW_028252817.1, from coordinate 23,084 downwards.
GTTCATAAATAGATGAACCGAGGGCGATTTCCTTTATTATTGCAATTCTTTATTCAAGCATGTGTAAGTCGAGAAAATTAACTTCCATGTAGCCAATGTATTTCGCCCAGTTATGGACTTCCTCAGGGCCTCAAACATATACAAACATAACTTACATTACTTTACATTTCATCTATATACAAATGTGTATCATATGAGACATGTTGCTGACATTGTTGAACACATTACAATTCATTTAGAAATTGCCTCATTTCTTTTATAATTATCCCCTATCCTTAAAAAAAACTGGCAATCAGAAATAAAGAAGGGGTCACTTTTTTAAACATTGTCAGATAATTCTGTTTTAGAACAGTTAAAATAATTTCTTCTCAAATCATTACTATATTTATACAAATAGTCAGGAACATGAACCAGTTACTCCATATCCTTGCCCACCAATCCACCACATTTGATGGCTGGGGTGATCTTAACCAGGGCTCTGCACCTGGTGTGATTCAATGTTGTTCCTGTATCCTTGCTGTCATTTCACAAGCATAGGACATAAAGGGGAAGTCAAATTATTCTAAAAAGTAAAAGAAATTGATGGACTGCATAAAACACCAGACCTCAAAACCTATATTTCGTATAGTTTCCATATCAACTGACAAATCTCATTCACTTACCCTATAGGAAATTATGTATTAATGTTCTATATTTTAAAAAGAGAAATGTCCTTCAGTTGTCCACTGTATAGGCACAATTTAAATCTATGGATCCTCTGAACAGAAAGGATAAGAGCCATCACGAGTGTTGCAACCCACTTTCTATAGCTCAAAAGTGATTCTAAAATTGACTGCACTTTTGGCATGTTGGCATTGTTCCAAAATTCGTTCTAGTGTCAACAGATATGCACTATCAAGGCATACAGATCAAATATCCTCCACTCGTCATTGATCTTACCACAGCATACACACGATTTTCTCTGGTCTCGACAACAGTTAGTAATATACTGTCCATTTGCCAAGCAACATACTGTCTGCTACCAATGTTATCCAAGACGAAAAAATGAAAAATGTAGGAGAAATTCGTATGACTTTATGTACACATTCCTCTATGTTACATTACACACCGACAAAGTAATGCCCTAAAATACGGGGCTGTCAGGCCCGTTTTCTTTAGATTAGGCCAGTTATCCTGAGATACATGGTACAGCTAAAAACATTCCTCTTCAATGCTGCCCAATAACACCGGGTTACCTCCTCTTGTTCTGTTGGTTTCTTAGCGCTTGGACGCCCCCGGGCAGCAATCGCGCTCTACAAATCGACATACAAATACAAATACAAATACAAAAATATACTGTATACATTGTGCTAACCACACCACCCCAGGTCAGACATTGCCATATGCAAATCAGCCTTGACCCTGTGCCTGCCAAGCCATGTCTTCCCTGGACCGGAAACAAGCATCCTAGGACTAGTTTCTGGCGTTCAGCCATCTTCAGCCAGGATAGCTTGACTCCAGTGGCCTGGAGAGCACGTGACTCACATCTGAGCATACCTGTGCCACTCCTGGTGGCAAATGCAAAAACAACAGTTGATGAACAGAATGCAGAGCAATGTCATACATTCACCCCAGTACAGAGATCTGGGCCTAAATCCATCATTTTTTTGCTCAACACACCACCCCAGTTCAGACATGGCCATATGCAAATCAGCCGTGACCCTGTGCCTTATGGGAACAGTCCAGCCTGAACTGCCAAGCCATGCCTTCCCTGGACCGGAATTAAGCATCCTAGGACCAGTTTCTGGCTATCAGCCATCTTCAGCCAGGATAGCTTGACTCCAGTGGCATGGAGAGCACGGGACTCACGTCTGAGCATACCCGTCCCACTCGTGGTGACAAATGCAAAAACAACAGTTAATGTACAGACAATTGAATTTTGGATTGAAACAAATATAACACTTGTGGTAGTGCGACAAATGGGCCCCCTAGCCACCATTACATGTTCATCATCTACATCAACCTGGCATAATCATTATTAGAAAGTTTAATTATATAAAATGTCAGCGGAGCGCCAACTCATAACATTCACGTATGTTTCTAAGTCATTACATAATCTATCAATGTACAATTGCTTACAAAATTATCATAATTATTGCATTGTAAACTCTTCAAAAACATCTGTTTGAACTGGCCACTGCAATGTCTTATTCATCGATATCCCTATTTCAATGTTTGCCCTGTCTTATCTAGTTAACACATTTAGCCCCAGAAGGCAATGTAATCCATGATTTCTATTATTAATATCTGCAAAACAAATAAAATGTGATCTTATGTTTGTAGTGAGTGACATCATATTTCAACCCTATTAATCCATCCTCAATCTGCAAAGTCATACCCGCTCAAAGCATCTATTGTACAGCTTATAAGCAAGCAGGTTTAACCTAGGTATCTGTGTAGTTCTTTATCTATATTGAGACCATATGGTTGCAACACTCCATATCAAAAGTAATATCATTTCTAATGGTCTCAAATCTAATTTTGTATCACCTCCTCTTACATCGTTGGTTTCCTGTGCTAAACCACAATATCTTAACTGGGAGTCCTCTCCATTATGGAATTTACTAAAATGCCTGTCATCGGGGTAGCTAAAATCTCCATTTTCAATCACTCTCAATTGTTGTAAGATTCTTTAATGTACAGCCTAGGTATGTCTTTGGCGGGGGCATGTTAGGTTATAGATCACATATGTATTTCTGAAAGTCAAACTACCCTTAACCTTTATGTGTTGTTACATGGTGTTTTGATTGTGGTCATATTAACTCCATGCTGGCATACTTTGCATTTATTGCATTTCCTAAACACTGCCCTCAGGGAAAACCATGTCATCTCCCTCTCACCATTTCGTTATATCACTTCTTGTTAAGGGATCTCGCATTGACTGAGCACATTTATAACAAAAAAGAAATCTCCTAGGAATATTATGGCCAAATACTGGGTCACTTCTTATAAGATGCTAATGTTTGTTAGGGCAGCCGTCACTCTCAAATGTTCTCGGTTATAAGTGGTAATAAATCTGAGTCCCTCTTTCCTTTCTTTCCTCCTTTCCTTATAGGAGGAAATATGCTACTTCCCTTGTGTACTTCCTGGCTCTTTTGGAGGCTGCAGCCATAATATTTTTACTGTACCCTCTTGCCTTGAATCTAGTTATCATTTGCCTTTCTATTTTTATATAATCCTTATTCGTACTGCAAACTCTTCTGGCTCTGTAGAATTCCTGAAGGGTATACTCTTAATAAGTGGTGCCAGATGGCAGCTATGTGCATGTAAGATACTGTTGCCTACTGTGGTTGTATGCGAACAATGTTGTCACCAACTTCTGGGCATCTACCATTATTAATTCATCAAGGAAATCCAATGCTCTCTAAATTCTCTTACTCGTAAAAGCCAAATTCTAATCATTTTGTTAATCTCTTCCACAATGAGGACTGCCTCTACCTTACAGCATCTCTATATGACAAATTAGTCATCTATGAGGTGTACCCAGAGTATAATGTTATACGTACATTTTTCCATTGTTTCACTTCCAATTACAATATTACAGAGTGGAAATTGCAACTCTGTAGTTATAGTTAAGGTCACCGGAGTTAGGGTTGTTTTGGATTTTTGCCCCTCAATAACTTTGCACCTTCTTGATAAATGTCCGTGAAACTTTTTAGACCTGTTGCACAGATTTCATTATCAGAGGACTGACAGTTTTGTGATGTTTGGTTAAGGGGTGCAAAGAAAACGGGCTAGAAATCTAGTGCATTTAACATAGACTATAGTATATTGCATCAACATTTGCTGAAATTTGTCAGCATTCGATATTAGGGTGCATGGATGATTCTTTTGGGTACATCAGGTCAGTATGGTAAGTATTTTTTAAGTTATAAGGTTTTTCAACCTAGTGATATCTTGTAACACAATACTACTAAAAGTTGCAAGGAAGCCAAACAAATAAACTACACTGAATATGTAAAGTTTCAGATTTGCTACATGAGCAAGGGAAAGATCCATTTAGGATCTCATGCTACTGGAAACCCATAAACAAACATATAAAAAATAGAATGCATCTTAACCTACACAAGTTTTCTTTGCATGCTATGTGGCTCACAAAATAAAAGTGGCCCAACAAGCAAAACAAAAACCATCTTTTGTAAAGTACTCCTCTGCTAAAAAAATGAAATATCCCCCCTAGCAGTGAGTCACACAAATGAATATTTGGAGGACATTTTATTTGCCCACAAAAAAAATCATAATCTCATTTTTTATAACAATAACAATGATTGCCTTTCATTTACTTTGGCCTTCATATGTAGCACAATCATATTAAAAGTAGCAAGGAAGACCTAATATAACCTAGACTGCGTATACAAGTTTCAGGTGTAATACATGAACCCATTATAGCCACATGCTAATGGAAACCTACAAACGAATGCATAACAAACAAAATACATCTTAATATACATACAATTTATTTGCATGCTCTATAGCTCACAAAATAAAACTGTGCCCAACAAGCCAAACAAAAACCATCTTCATTATGTACTACTGTGCACCAAAATGGAAAAGCGACCAGCAGTGAGATACACAAACTACTTTATAGTACATGATAATTTGCCATTAGGAAAGAAATAATAATCTTACTTTTTTATAATAACAATGATTGGCTTTCATTCAGTCTGGGCTTTATATGTAGGACAATCCTACCAAAGGTAGCAAGGACCACCCCCAAAAAATAGACTGCATATGTAAAGTTTCATGATTACTACATACATATTTAAAATACACATTTATGGTCTCATGATTATGTAAAAGAATATACAAAATACATACTAAATACAATAGATAAAAAGAAAGAAATCACATTAGATCTCATTGCCACTTTGAAGTTATAGTCGGTATTGTCAAAGATAGGAATTCCTCAAATAATAGCTCCCTAATAACTTCCACCCGTTTGATGAATCACCACAAAACGTTCCAAACCTATAGCATTTTCTAAATTATTAGATGATGTTAATTTTGTGGTGCTTCGTTTTTGGGGTGCAAAGAAAAACGGACTTTGCAAAACGGGTTTTTCCTCCGAAGCATTTTCCATGGACTATTGTATTTGAAGTAGCTCAAAAACAGCTGAATGGGTTTACATGAAAGTTGGCAGAATTGTACATTATAGTGCAGAGATTATGCTTTTTGGGGACTGTAGTTGAGTAGGGTAATTATATTTCTAAGTTATGAGGTATTTATACTTAGTGATATCTGTCACTGCAGTACTTTTGTGGAATTTCACAAATGTTTGCAGTAAATGGACGTAAACTTATTTCAAATATAGCAAAAATTATATAATTAAATTTCCCTACCTATTAACACTTTAATAAAGTGTTGGTAGGGAGGGACCTCCTACTTGCCTAGATTGAAGGCCCTAACACTGAAAATTGCCAAAGGGTAGTTAAAAATAATATAGATGCCTTTTCAATCTCGGAAAACAGCCATTAGCCAATTATATACTGGCTTGTCACTGCCATGTACTATGGTATAGTGCAAAGTATACCCACACAAACTAAGACCTAGCTGTATAATTGGATTGTGGTACCCTTGCATCACAAGGAGCGTAAGGCCACCATACATGGCCCTGCGTTGATTTGGTAAATTTGGAGACACGCAAGGCAGCATAATTTGCTCTCTTGCCTTACTCTGCACACCGTAATCTACATTGCTGCTAAATTTCACATACATCCGTATGCCACCCCAATGTGGGACCCACTCCACTCTTTGCTATTCCACTCTATGCCTCGCCACTGCACGCCACTCCAATCTAAGCTATTACACTGTACACAACGCCAACGTACACCATTCTAGTCAATGTGACTCCATTGTACTCCAATCCAGTGGATGCTACTCCACTATAGGCTATTCCACTCTATGCTGTTCTACTGTACGCCACTCCAATGTACTGTATTACACTGTATGCCACACCACTGTATGCTACTCCATTCTACGCCACTCCAATGTATGGCACTCCACTCTATGCCACTCCAATCTATGCATTCATTTGGACCCCTCTCTAATATACGCCACTCCATTATACGCTATTAAACTCTATCCCACACCACTGTATGCCACTTCAGTCTACACTACTCCATTATATGCCACTCCACTGTACTCTACTCCACTCTACATTATTACCCTAAACGCCATTCCGCTGTACAACATTCTGCTCTGCACCACTTCAGTCTATGCTATTAGACTTTACACAACTCCACTCTACACTAGTACACTGTATGGAATGGAACTGAACTATATTTCTCTTCAGGTTATGCCACTCCAACGTACACCATTCCGCAATATGCTACTCCAGTATATGTTATTCCACTCAATGCCATTTGACTTTATGCCACTCCACTCTACCCCACTCTATTCTGCGCTCTTCTATTGGACGTCACTCCACTGTACACCACTCCACTATATGCTTTACACTCTACCCCATTTCAGTGTGCACCACTCAATTCTATTCTATTACACTGTGTGCAAGTTCAGTCTTTGTCCCTCTACTCTATGGTATTCCTCCCTACCCCACTCTACTGTACACCACTCCACTGTGTGCTATTACACTGTATCCTACCCCACAATACCCCAATCCAATGTAAACCACTTCCCTGTATGCCATTCCACTGTGCACTACTACACAGTGCACTATTACACTCTATGCCACGCCACTGTAAAGCACTCCAGTCTACACTACTCTATGCTCTTCCACTTTATGCCACTTCAGTCTATGCTACTCCACTCTACGCCACTCCAGTGTACTCTCCCCTATTCTATATAACACCACTCTACAAAGCACAACTACACTCCATGCCACTCTACTAGACTCTATCCCTGTACATTCCGCTGTCCAAATTTGTGCTCAACTACATCTCCATAGACTCTCTTGTTCAACATTCTACTCCATTCTATGACAGTTTCAAACACTGTACAACACAGCACTCCACTCTACTGTATGAGACGCCATTGCAATTTAGAACAGCTTGCTTTAGATGAATATGTTTAAAAGTAAAGTGCACCATACTGCAATTGCTACTATAGTTAATTGTGGATGCGTTAACAATTGATGTGTGCACGGATGGCTGGTGGTGTTTGTGCCTGAAGGAATTGTGCACTAATGGCTGGTGGTGTGTGTGCCTGGTGATGCGTGCACTGCCGGCTGGAAGTGTGTGTGCCTGGCGGAAGCGTGGACTAACGGCTGGTGGTGTGTGTGCCTGGTAAAAGCGCGCACAGGCGGCTGGTGGTGTGTGTGCCTGGTGAACGCGTGCACTGACGGCTGGTGGTGTGTGTGCCTGGTGAAAGCGTGCACTGATGGCTGGTGTTGTGTGTGCCTGGTAAAAGTGTGCACTGATGGCTGGTGGTGTGAACTTGGTGGAAACCTGCACTGACGGCTGGTGGTGTTTGTGCCCGGTGAAAGCGTGCACTGATGGCTGGTGGTGTTTGTGCCCGGTGAAAGCATGCACTGGCGGCTGGTGGTGTGTGTGTGTGTGGTTGTGTGTGTGGTTGCGTGTGTGGTGGTAAGTGTGTGGTGGTGATTGTGTGGTGGTGAGAGTGTGGTGGTGAGAATGTGGGGTGAGAGTGTGTGTGGTGGTGTATGTGTGTGTGTGGTCTTATGTGTGTGGTGTTATGTGTGTGTGTGGTGGACTTAGTTCGAGTTTTCGTACCCTGCACACTCACACACTGCCCCTACACACTCACACACTGCTCACCCTACACACTCACACAATTTTAACCCTGCACACTCGAACAATGTTCACCCTGAACACTCAAACACTGCTCACCCTGCACACTCACACAATGTTCACCCTACACACTCACACACTGCTCACCCTACACATTCACACACTGCTCACCCTACATACTCTCGCACTGCTCACCCTGCACACACACACTGCTCACCCTACACTCACACACTGCTCACCCTACACACTCACACAATGTTCATCCCGCACACTCACACACTGCTCACCCTACACTCACACAATGTTCACCCTGCACGCTCACACACTGTTAACCCTGCATACTCACACACTGCTCACCCTGCATGCTCACACACTGCTCACACTGCACGCTTACACACTGCTGAGTGAGAGTGATTGCATGAGTGAGAGTGACTGCATGAGTGACAGTAGAGTGAGAGTGATTACATGAGTGAGAGTGACTGCAGAGTGAGAGTGACAGCATGATTGACAGTAGAGTGAGAGTGACTGCATGAGTGAGAGTGACTGCAGAGTGAGTGACTGCAGAGTGAGAGTGACTGCAGAGTGAGAGTGACTGCGAGTGAGAGTGACTGCAGAGTGAGAGTGACTACAGAATGAGAGTGACTGCAGAGTGAGAGTGACAGCAGAGTGAGAGTGACAGCATGAGTGACAGCAGAGTGAGAGGGCTAGTTCACTTTCAGGAGGGTTTTATCAGTTATTGTTGGTTCGTCTATGCTTGGTCATCCAATGCCACTTCTTGCCACCGCATGAGACACAGGTGAAGGTATACCTTTTCAGAATGATAATGCATGGCAACAACATACTTCTTGACTAATTTAATGCAAGCAGACTGAACCTCAGTCGTTGATAACAGGAGTGGTGTAGAGTACATTTAGCTCAGGGTGGATGGCGTATGCCAGTCTGGGATGGCGCTGCCCATGTACAGTTGGCGGGGCCTCACACATGCTAATTACTACAGGGCCTGGCAACAGAGCACTGCCTTTAGTGGGCTGTAAGTGATATGAGCTACAGATGGTCAGCCCCCTCCCTTGGGTTTTTTAGCCATAGTGCAGCAGGATGATGCACGATAAATAAACAACACTCCTCAACTGGGTCCCTTAGAAAGGGGCCGGGATGTCAATATGTTTGCAAAAAGAGCAATTGATGGACAGAATGCTGATCAATGTCAAACATTCACCCCAGTAGAGAGGTCTGGGCCTAAATCCATAGTTTATTTGCTCCCCATGCCATTCCAATTTAAACCCAGCCATATACAAATCAGTCTTGACCCTGTTCCTCATGGGAACATTCCAGCCTGAACTGCCAGGCCAGGTCCCCCCTGGACTGGAAACAAGCATCATGGGACCGGTTTCGGGACATCACGCCTCTTCAGCCAGGCTAGGTTAAATCCAGTGGCATGGAGAGCACGGGACCCACGTCTGGGCTTACCTGTCCCACTCTGAGTGAAAAATGCAAAACGAACAATTGATGTATAGAATCCTTATCAATGTCAAACATTCACCCCGGTACAGGGATCTGGGCCTAAATCCATCATTTCTTGGCTCCCCATGACATTCCAGTTTAAACCCAGCCAAATGCAAATCAGCCTTGAACCTATTCCCCATGGGAACAGTCCAGCCCGAACTGCCAAGCCAGGTCCTCCCCTGGTTCTGAAACAAGCATCCTGGAATCAGTTTCAGGGCATCATCTTTCATTAGCCAGACTTGCTCACATCCAGTGGCAGGGAGAGCACAGGATCCACATCTGGGCATACCCGTCCCATTCTGGTGACAAATGCAAAAAGAACAATTGATGGACAGAATGCTGATTAATGTCAAACATTCACCCTACTAAACATCTCTGGGCCTAAATCCATCGTTGTTTTGCTCCCCATGACATTCTAGTTTAAACCCAGCCATATGCAAATCAATCTTGAACCTGTCCCCGATGGGAACATGCCAGCCCGAACTGCCAGGCCAGGACCTCCCTGGGAGCATTTTGGGACCGTTTTGGGGAATCACCCCTCATCAGCCAGGCTAGCTCAAATCCAGTGGCATGTAAAGCATGGGACCCACGTCAGGGCTGACAAATGCAAAAAGAACAATTGAGGGACAGAATGCTGATCAATGTCAAACATTGATCATCTCAACCCAGATCTGTGACTTGGGGTGAGTGTCTGATTGTCTGAAAAGTTTCAGCGCTCCGTCCTTTATCTCCTTATGTTTGCTTTGTTTGCTCTACGTTGTCACGGTATGCCCAGACATGGCTCCCTTGCTCACTTTGCCACTGGTTTCAAGCTAGCCAGGCTGATGAGGGGTGTTACCCTCAAACAGGTCCCAGGATGCTTGTCTCTGGTCTCGGGAAAACATGGCTTTGCAGTTAAGGCTGGACTATTCCCAGGAGGCAGAGGGTCAAGACTGATTTGCATATAGCTGTGTCTGAACTGGGGTGGCAAAGTGAGCTAAAAAGTGATGATGGATTCAACCCAGATCTGTGACTGGGGGTAAGTGTCTGAAAGGTTTTAGTGCTCCGTCCATCATCTCATTGTGTTTGCTTTTTTCGCCCTAAGTTGGCAGGGTATGCCCACAGGTGGGTACTTTGCTCACTTTGCCACTGGATTCAAGCTAGCCTGGCTGATGAGGGGTGTTACCACGAAACCGGTCCCAGGATGCTTGTTTCCCATCCAGGGAAGACATAGCTTCACAGTTCGGGCTGGACTGTTCCCATGAGGCACATGGTCAAGACTGATTTGCTTATAGCTGTGCTTGAACTGGGGTGGCGAAGTGAGCTAAAGAAGGAGGATGGATTTAACCCAGATCTGTGACTGGGGGTGAGTGTCTAAAAAGTTTCAGCACTCCGTCCATCATCTCCTTGTGTTTAATATGTTTGGCACAAACAGCCTTTCAGTTTACAAACTTGAATGAGAATGTTACATTTGAGTTTCTTTTCCTGCCAGACTTGCCTTGCGGCACCCCTTACTTGGCGTAAACAGTGCATTGTCATCATGACAGCAAATAGCCACATCACTTGAGAGTGCTATGGATGTGACTGGTACCTGCCCCTGCCTGAATGAACATCAGGGAATCCTATGGGATGCCCACAAAACTTAAGTCTGACAGCCTTTATGCCACCATAGCACAATGGGCACTGCTCACCATGGATGAGGGCAGAGGGAGACAAATGGAGAAGGGATGCAATTTGGGTTTTCTTCACACTTTTCCACTGACAAATCTTTTGTTTACACAAGCTATGACTATTCAATTCTAACCATACATCATTTGCAGTTGAGCATATAATAGGCGTGTATGTAGTCATTTGTGTATTGAAAATATTGAAGGAAGGAAATGCTTGATGTTGACCCAGATCACAAAGAGATGGACTTGGAGGGTTGTTAAAGCTAGTCGATTGTTCGAGTGGACTGTGAGGCGCCAGCAGGTGCTACAGGAGCCTGTGTTTCACAAATGCACTATATTGAAAGACAAATGAGTAGGTGGGTGTTGAAATGTGAACCATAGCAGCACTTGTTGTTGGAGAGGTTAATGTTGGAGGGGATGAGCTAGCTAAACAAGGGGAGAGGTAAAAATGAGTTGTGTTGGCATTTTGTGCATGGAGGGGAGACTCAGACGTAATGGGCCAGAAAAAGTCAACATTTAGATAAGAGTGGAAGGAAAGAGTTATGTTCAAAGGCATTTCTTGGATAGGATACAAAGAGTATCCTCATTATTACAATGGGAATAGTTGGAAATGCTGGGGAGTGGATATCAGTGTGTAGGACCTTGATAAACTGGTTAAAGCCTGGACGAGGTATGCTAGGAATAGGTATATGTTAAAGAGGTCGACCAGATAGACAAGGTTAGAGGCTGGCAGGAGATGAGAACTGAAGTATGTGGCACTATGATGAAAGGTGGCTGTGATAAAGGCAGATTCATTGAGAAAGGTAGTTTTTAATATGCAGAAGTTAAAAGAGGTATTGAGCATGGAACTAAGATGTGGATGTAAGAGAGACACAGTGATACATGGTAAAGGTTTTTTGGGGAAACAGAGTGGATATGTGGATGTCAAGGGGATACACCAGTTGTGTACGTTAGGATACAGGATGTAGAGATGCAAGGTGTTGGCCAGTAGATAGGGGGTTTGAATATGTGGATACTCTAGTTTGTCTAATGACTATTGGTAAGCCTTAAGCAGAATAGTGTGAGTGAGTGAGTGATGAGAGGCTATTAATTATAGGGCAGATTCATTGAGCAATGTAAGTGTCAAGGTGGGAGATGTCATGAGATGTTAAGAGGTGGATATAATGGTGCACCTTAGCAAAAATGATTGTCTCAAAGCCAGTGTAAAGGGAAGAAATGGGAATAAGAGAGGTACATTTGATGTGATACGGTTTTCGTCTGCTGAGGATGTGATGAGTACAGTACATTGTGTGTATAGCATGAATAGGAGAGCTGTTGTGTACATACAGTTGAATAGCGGAGTAGGGAATGTAGGTGTGGATGTAAAAGGTGCAGCACAGGAATGATAATGTGAGAGTCTGGGTGGAATAGTAAGGGTTCAAGGGTAGAGCTTAGATGCAAGATTTAGGAGCTTATGGATAAAGGATAGATTGAGAGATGAGCATGTATGTTGAGGTGGATGTGAGAGGGGTCAGATTAGCACAAGTAGAGAATATGCTGGCTAAGAGGTAATGTGGAAAGGTACCCATGGAGAGGATATGCAGATGTTAGTTTGCAAAAACAGTTGCCAGAGGAAAGTTAGGGAGGTAGTTTGTGTTAGCTGCTTCTTGCTGTCTTCCATTGATTGTTCATTACAGATTTTTTAAACAGACGCTAGGAGTCCACTAGCATATGCAAAACCTATTGGCAACACAGGTCACGTTGCCCCCACCCTGCATGCCTTGGCTGAGTTGTGTGTGGGCATGGCTACTAGGTTTTACTTTGTAGGTTGATGTTGTCACTGATTGGTCAATCTTCCCCTTGGATACTGCCCTGGGATGGAGATATTGAGGGTTGATGATTTCTTTCCTGATGCAAATCCATTGAGTGGCAGGCTATTGATTAGGGTCAATAGCCCTCCATGTCAAAACTCCAGTTGCCTCATTTATGAGAAATGACACATCGCTGCGTGAAAGCAGCGATGCGTCATTTCTCAGTGCGCACTCCTTGCTACGTTCCTGATGCGTCATATTTAATGTATGCCGCATTATGTCGCAAGGAGTTACAGATACGTCAGTATTTCTGACGTATCTGTAAGCGCAAAAGTGACGCATTGCTGGAGTGTGTCACAAAAGTGACGCAACTCCAGAAATGCGTCCTTTCACATGGGGAAAGCCCCATGTGAAAGGGCCTGCGTCAGTCTTATGCCTGCTGTGATGCAGGCGCCATATTTTATGCAACGGTGTCCTAAAAGTGACGCAGTGAAATTTCATAGATTTCACTGCGTCACTTCTATGACCCTTTCTTGCGTCAGAACCCCCCCCCCTGCATACATTATACCTGGCGCAGGTATAATGTGGCTCAGGGGTTTACAAAGTGACGCATCTACCTAGATGCGTCACTTTGTAAATATGACGCAACAAGGCGCATTTTTTACGCCACTGGTGCGTCACAAAAAGTGACGCACTGACGCCGTAAAAGTGACGCACAGCCTCATAAATGAGGCCCCAGGATGTCAGGACATCCGCCCAGGATACCGCTGGATGTGCGGCCCCAGTAGTGAGAGAGGGGTTTAAATACTTAGGCATACATATTGTGAGGGACCACGAGGCGTTTGTGCGGAGAAACCTTGATCCCCAGAAGGAGCGCCTCAGTGCCATTATATGTTATTGGCATACCCTCCCGTTGTCTCTAATGGGCAGAGCGGCCCTGTTCAAAATGATGGCCTTGCCGCTCCTCCTTTACGCTCTCCAGAATACCATCATCATCATCATAAATAACTTTATTCGATTTGAAAAGAATCATAAAAGTATACAATTTTAACATACAAAAATTAACAAACGGTATTTCTTATCCAAAGGCTCAGGCAAACAACATAGGAGAAATCACAGACACATTATCAATGGACATTATCGTCTATATAAAACTTGTATAAATCATTCCAATAATTCTAAAAATACTAACCTGCTAAAATACATCTAAAAAACACAATCTGACATATTTAAAGTGCACTGTGCATTTTAAATTAAAATATCACATATGTACATTAGTTAGCCACTCCTGCCAACCCACTTGATTTTACAACCATGGTTGAATATTTACATAATTTATGAGCTATAAAGGCCATTATAAAATGTTGCTATACATTATCTATGGCATCACGTATATAAGAAGGTTAGCCTCTCAAACCAACCTACTTAGTTTTTATAGAATAGCTACCAAGGAGTGTGCAAATACGATTTATATATCCATATAATTTATCAGTTTCATTAGTTTCCTTTTCTTACAATCTAAAATACAAGATATCAAAACCAGTTTATCCTGTTATTAGTAAAGATTTCTAATTATAAGTGCCAATCTAATAAAGCTAAGCACATCACTACCTATAGCCGGGGTTTGCAATGATCTTAAATGCTCATAACCTTCTTTAAAATTACAGGGTCTGATTTCTCTTAAAATCGGTTTAATAAATCGGACTCTTGGAGTTTTATAAAGTGTGCAAAAAAGTACAAAGTGCAAAGTGCATTGTTTGGCTTCATTATCACATGGGTAGGGAGCTAGCCTCTCTCACCAACCCCCTTGCTTCGGAAAAGCTACTAAAAAGTGCAGTGTGTTTAATCGAAATCTGGTCAGATAAAAACGCCATTGCGTGTGTATAGCGTGTGTATAGTGAATGATAAATAAAATTGATGCTGCAATTTGACTCTCTGATTTAACAAATATTAATTATTTTTGAGGAACCCAAGATATTACAGTATGCATTCTTAATCACAGACCTTGTTTCCGAAGTAATAGAAGCTAGTTTATCATAAAAGTTTCCAAGGCCAATTTCATAAAGAGTTTCCTTCACGTGGCGCAGCCATCGGATCTGCATTGCATGCTCCAATTTTACACAGTCTTTCAAAATTTCTTTTGAGAGCTGCAAATCCTCTGAAGACCAAATCTTCCCCCACAGGAGTAATGGGGACACATGAATGATATCGCTCATGAAATCTAGACCCAACTCTGTATGACAAAAAGTATTTGGGGAACTATTCGGCACTGATATGAGACATTTTAAAAATGTGTTCTCCATAACTTGTATTTGAGCACACTTATGATATCCCCATACCCCCGCTCCATAAGTCATGACGGGCAAACATTTGGATTTATACAGTTCTGCGATTTATGTTTGGCCTAGTTTGCGTGCAAAACGGAAGAGTGCCTCTATTGATCTAGTGGTCTTTTGTACACGTGATGTTATTAATGGATCCCAACTCAAATTTTTATTAAAAAGATTACCCAAATGATGAAAATTTTGGACCTTCTCAATAATCAAATTATTAAAAACAAATCTACGAGTTTTTGTCCCACTTGGTCCGCAAACCGTTGTGAAGGATTTTGTAAAATTGACCTTAAGATCTAAACCCAGCATAAATTCATTGAAACCATCAAAGCATGTTTGCATACTGTTTGCAGTTAGAGTCATTAACACTGTATCATCCGCATAGAATAATAGAGGTATTTGTTTACCATTTATTTTAGGAAAGTCTGAACCTTTTTCCAATAGGAATTTTCCCAGGCCGTTTCTGTAAACTAAAAACAAGAACGGGGCCAGGATGCAGCCCTGGCGGACACCCTCGGTTGATGGGATGGGCCCTGTCTTCTCGCCTCCTGGGCCATATCTGATGGCCACAGAGGTGGCAGCATGTAATCTGCGCAGCAGGGTGACCAAGGATTCCTCAAAACCCAGGTCCTCCATTAGCATCCACAATTTACCCCTGCATACAGTGTCAAAGGCACTGGATAAGTCCATGAAGGCCAGGTGCAACGAAGCATTCCTAGCGTTCATGTACTTACCCATAATCATGGCCAGATTGAGACATTGCTCAGCTGTCCCCCTACCTCTTCTAAACCCATACTGCGAGTCCACAATAAGGCCAGAGGAGTCTGTCCATGTCTCCAAACGAGCCAATATCACTCTCCCCATCAACTTACATGAGGCATCTATTAAAGAAATTGTCATGTAACAGGCAGGATCACTTTTTTCCCCTTTTTTAAAAATCGGGACAACTATTGCCTCTTTCCAAGATGATGGAATGTGCCCAGCAATAATTGCTTTGAAAACATTTAACAACAATGGTGCCCATACATCATGATTATTTTTAAAAAGATCCAGTGGTACAGCATCCGGACCTGGTGCCTTAAGGGGGATGCCTTTTCTCAGCGCCTCCTCTACTTCACCCAAAGAGAGTGAGAGGCTGAGTAGTTGTGCAGTTTCACTATTAAAATCAATATCATCCTCCCCCTCATTTATCAAAGTGGCACCCTTTGGGTTAAAAATTTTAGAATAGTGGGTCTCCCAAGTCTCCTCAGCTATATGGGCAATCATGTTTCTTTTTTCATCACTAAGGAAAGGACGATTTATTACCTCCCAAAATAGTCTATTGTCCCTCAAATCGGACGCTTTCTCAAGATCATCCCAGGCTTGCTTTTTCAACTCCATCTTCCGTTTATCAATAGATTCCTTCTAAATTCTTCTTGCTCTTTTTACCATTTCCTTATCCCGGGGAACTCAATGTAGGGCCTTCTTCAGTAATGTTTGTGCTGTGGAGCATCCAGCATCAAACCATTTATACTCCTGAGTATCACCCTTCCCAGCAGGTTTCAGGAGATGAGTGGCCACACTCTCACAAAGGGTTTCAAAGTTCTTAACTATCTGTTCAGGTTCGCAAGCGATCGTTAGGCAAATGTCCACTTGTGGACGATTGGCTTTAAAAATAGTTTCCTCCAATTTTTTGGGGTTGACCCTATCCCATTTCAACCTAAGGCCTTGATTTTGACTGTGTTTCATTGGATGTTCCGAGGACAACTTCCTCTCAACTACAGTGCTCAGCGTTAAGGCAAGGGGATTATGGTCACTAGCAGGATTTACCTCTATTTTAAAATCATCAATAAGATGAACATACCTACTGGAGATCAAAACAAAGTCTATTGTACTTATTTGGCTCCTGGTCCCTTGAAAAGTAGGTATCGGCAACAATGAAGTACCAATCGACATGTCCAACAACAAAGATCATTTATCACAATGATATTATTCAGTGCATCTCCCTGTTTTGTATGTTTGAAATGCGCGAGTGGTTGCTCGTTTGTATCAAGTAAGCCGCAAACCCTGGTCCCACTATGGTGGCATGTGTAGCAATTGAAGTCTCCTAGCCACATGATACACAAAGGTGAAAAAGTGTCAACCACTTTAACTAATCCTACCTGTAGGCCATCAATAACAGATGTATTATGAGTGTCAAAAACATTGTAATACCAATTTATTAAGAGGAGAGGGACAGGAAACAAATTTGTGATTAAAGCCAATTGATACCATGGGGATGCCACTATTTTAAGTGTTTTCAATAGGTTATGTTTTACCGAGATGGAAGTCATTAGACCGCCTTTTGGCCTCCCTGCCAGTCAACGTTCAGCGTGAACAGCAAGTGTATAATATCCATCCAAATCTTGGTTAGTTTTGCTCCAGGTTTCTTGGAGACAGATGATGTCAAAAGTTTTTATATATTTTATCCATACCTCATCTCACAATCTTCGTGAGATGCCTGCCACATTCCATGAAATTAAGCGAAAAGTACACCTATCAGGTTGAATACTTATTAATTCTAGATTTGAATGTTGCTTAATTGTGCTAGGCCCTTCTCCTCTTTTATCAGCAATTGTCACATCATGATTGTCCTCAGGAGCTATGGTCAGAACCTGCATGTTATCTATGGTATGAGATGGTTGAGTGCCTCTATCTTCTCCCAAAAGGTCAATAAAATGTGTGGACTCATGATATGATGAGGATTCAATCGTGTCTTTGGCATCATTTCTACTTACGGTACCTATTTATAGTCAATCAACCTCAGATAGGGTATTCAGGGGGCCAAAACGATTTTCATGATTACATGATAAATAATCTGATTGCTGATTTGCTTTGTTTTGGCATTCTGTTCTTATTAAATTAGATTGCAGCGTGGAGGGTGATAAAAAAAAAACAATGGTAGGATCATTACTTTTGACATTTCCATGGCTTGGCCAGACATTCTATTGATTATGGTTCTCACCAGCCCTGGGTCCTAAAGGTTAGGACTATACAATCCCCCTTCAGTATTTTCTCGCTTGGTCCCACCCATCCAACCCTTCGAGCCATGATGAGTTCAGGGAACAGCACATTACTATTTATTCCCGTCTTAGCATTAATAAGATGCAGCGATTTATCTCTCAAAGACGGCCAGTTTTCCTCTTCCCCTGATCTTAATGGGCATACATTTGCTAAGACAACGATGAAAGGCTGTAGTTTGTGGTGGCAGGTGTAAATTGGAGTCTGGTCTGTCTGCATACAAAAGGCTTGGGGGACATTCTGTGGCAGGAATTTTTCCCAATCTACCTTCTTTTTGGCTATTTCCTGTCCCCGGGAGTTTATTAATAGTTGTTGGTGTCCCTGGCTGTTTTGTACTTTGCCCTGGGCATTTCGGGATAACCGTTTCCCCACTTCTACTTTTACCAATTTGTTTGCTTGGCCCAGGCCTCAATTCGGCATTTGGTATACTAATATTTTATTTTTGTCTCTCAATACAGGATATCCGTTTATCAATATCAACTTATTTGGTAAAAATGGGTTCTAGGTGGGCGTTCAACAAAACTTCCATTTTAGACCAAAAATTAACCCCCCATATTCTGGTGCCTATTGACAATACTCTGTGTGAGTGTTCTATTTATCGGTACCGAATCATGATTCTCAGTGGCTACATCTGGAATGGCCTCAATATTTTCTTGCATGTCTTTCCTAACCTGTAGTTTAGATATATGTTGTTTACGGGTTTTCTTAGTTGTCTGGCCCTTTTGTTTTCTACCCCAGAGCGACAGGACTACTTCCACTTATTTGTTTGCCTTTTTGTGCCCTTGTTATGACCGTTGCTTTATTTCTTCTTAATGGAGAATCCGTGATCTCTTGCATACCAGGCGACTCTAGCACCGATATTGGACACTCGTTAGGTTCTAGACCTCCTTCCACAACACCCTCCTCTAAATTTAGTCTAGTAATGGTGGGGCTAACAGGGCGGCTCTGCTGCAGTTGCGTGTCTAATGATAGCCTACGTTCAGTCAGCCTAATTTCATAGATGATTACCGATATCGCTTTGACTAAAAAAGCGTCCAGGGTCCCTACTACCCCTTTTCCTTTGCCTTCCTTTAGTTTATTTATTTTCGCCAAACTTAAAGCTAACCAACACAACTACTATCTAGAAATTGTCTGATGAAAATAAATGGATATAAACAAAAATAAAACTCCTGGATATTGAAAACCTATATAAGCTTTGCTAGGAATACAACAACCACCGCCCAGCACAGTATTAACAGGGGGTCGTCAGAATCGAAAACCACAGAATAGGGCCAAAATCTTACTTCATTGTTCATTTACAATGTCAATAACATGGCCCGACCTGGCCTCTTCTGCCCCCTGACCGCCACAGACTTCCCGCCCCTTGGGGGGGCTCTCGTCAGTTCTTAAGCGCCTCCGGGCGCGGAATGGGCGTGTGCGGCTGCAGCTTCCTGCCACTAAGGCTCCTGGGAGTTGTAGTCTCCCCCACTCTGCGGCCGCGCAAAGATGACAGAGGCTGCGGCGGCGGGGGGAGACCGGGACCGGGAGCAGAAACAAGGGGCCTGAGGCTGCTGGAAACAAGGTGCGTTCTTTTCCCCCAGAGCTTTAGAGCACCCTAAAGTCCCTAAGCCTCAGCAAAAGATACCTATTCGAAAATCAAATCAAAGGAAAAGTAGTCCTTTAGCAAGGATGCCACACATCTCCACACTTGCTCTTTCACCGCTTTCACCGCTTCACACCACAGCATCCCTGCTCCAGCAGGCCGGGTAAAACAGCCTTGAGAATTGGAGAGTAAGCAGCCAGCAACAGGGCAAAGAAAAACCCCGGAGCGAGGACTCCGAGATTCCCACGAGCCCACAGCTGAGAGGAGAGCAATGAGGACAATGAGGATGGTGAGGGCAGCCAAGCAGCGTCCTGAGCTCAGGCTCGCAGCTCGCAGCTCGCAGCTCAAAAACACCAGCAGCTCCTGCGGCTTTGCTACATAGGCAAACAGGCAGGTAGGCAAGTAAATGGTAAAGCCCACACTGCTATGATGTCAAAACACACCTCGGGGAAGGCGCCCTGCTCTGGGTCCTTTGAGTAGCGTGCCGAGTATTCAAATCTTAAGCAGCACATCGTCCGTGTTTCTGCTTGAGGAACGAAACATGCCGTTCGCGGGGGCCACAAGCAAAGAATCAGCGGAGTGGGAGGGAGAGCAGGGAGAGCGTCAACGCGTTCGCTGTATCACACCGCCATCTTCCCTGAGGGGCGGTGTCATCAGCTGTCAATCATCCAGAATACCACTTATCGAGTTCCCCCAACAATTTTTAAAAGAATGTCTCACTAAGTTAAAATGCTACTGTGGCAGGGGGATCCCCCAGGATAGTGCTTCACAAATTACAAAGGGGGGTGTATGATGGGGGATTAGCATATAGAGTTGTTATAGCTGCTATACCCGGGGTCCATTGGGTACAACTCTTATACTACCGAAGGAGGCGTTTGGAGTGTCCACCACACACAGGAGTAGTTGTGGAGTGTTGGAGAGAAGCTAATATACTGTTGGGTTGGACCAGGAAGATGACTAGCCATACCTCACTATGGGAGTGGGATCTCCTGAGGGAGGTAGCTGCATTAGCGGGCTTCAGAAAGTGGAAGTTGATAGGGATTGAACACTTAGGAGATGTTTGGAGAGGAGAGTCTTCACTCGTATTGGAAGACTTGCAGCAAGAATACACTTTGCACCACATGCAAAGATATCCCTATCTCAGACTGACACATGCCCTGCGGCGGCACATCCAACATGGCATCCCTATTCCAGATAAGTCACCCCTGGAAGACAGATTGCTTTTAGACCACATCCCGTAAAAAACAACCTCCACAATATATTGTAAGCTAATGAATAATATACCAGCCCCCCTGGTGACCTTGAGATCGGCATGGACAGATGATCTTGGGAACATGGATGACACAGACTGGCAGAAGGCCATACAGAGCCCAAGAGAGATTGCACTCCGGACACGATTTAGATTGGTGCAACTTAAGATATTACAACTTACTACCTGATCACGCTCTTATATACCTGGGGTAAGGCACACATCGCTTTGCGTTAGGAGGTTTGAGCAGGAGTGGGAATGTCCGGTGATAGCAAGATATTGGCAAGGTGTCTCGGACATAATGTCAAGGGTTTCAGGAGTAACGGTCCCTATGGACGCGAAATGGCTTCTCCTGATAATCAAGGGTGACTCTGACTGGCTCAGGCATACAGGAATATGGCTCGCTCTTGCAGCATTGATTGTCAAAAGGAACATTGCAAGGAGGTGGGGAGCACCTTCGCCGCCATCCTTGAGAGAGTTGGAACGCGACCTTGATTGGTGCCAACGTGCCGAAGAAACAGTATATAAAAAAACAGGGGGGTCAAAAACTGGAAGAAAATATGGTCACCATGGAGTAAGCATAGAGCAGAGCTGGGGGTGGAGGGATAAACATTAGAAATGCATGATCAAGTGAGAGTAGAGATCTGATTTACTGAAATGTCTTCTTTACCAATTGGAAGTATGGCATGGTATACGGTTGGGTCTATTTTTTTTAAATTCCACCATGTGTGTTAATGGCCCACCTGGGGGCAGACTACTCCCCAAACTTCCCAGTATGCTACACATGCACGGGTACTCGTGGCATTATGACTTCGAGTGTCAGAGGTATGGCAACGACAAGGAAGAGACACGCATTATAATGAGATATCAGGATGCGCTGGCAAAAAACATTGCACTGTTTCAAGAGACCCATGTGACAAGGGAGCTTGTGACCCAGTTCCAGAAGTGCTTGCAGAGCCAGTCGTTTTGCATCCTCTACTCTTGTTTGACAAGGAGAGCCCTTGTCTGTCTCCGTATGGGGGTCCCTTTTTGCCCATTAGACACTGCCATGGAGCCTGAGGGCAATATGTCTTTGTAATGGGCCTCCTTGATGTTTGCCAATATTATTGGCAGTGTTTATGTGCCGAATGTGGGCAAACCAAACTTCATTCTGTGCTTATCCCACAGCCTCACGAGGTGTACCCAAATCCCTTGGCTTGAGGATGGCAATTTCAATTGTGTCCAAGACTCACAGATTAACTTTTCTCTTCCCCTCTGCCATCCTCTCCAGTGTTGACTGCATGCCTTACAAAAGGGATTGCGCACTGGTCCCTCTAATACTGTTGGTGGATCCTACAATCTGAGATCCAGGAGTACTCCTACTACTCTGCAGTACCATCTGCACAACCCGAAAAGGTATATTTTTATCACCACACACTACAGACTGAGGTGATAGATGCTGAATACCTGTAAAGAACATTCTCAGAACATAACCCAATACACATACACATTGGAGGCTAAATGCAGCCTATGTTGTTGTTGCCCCATGTATTTTGTGAATTACTGAGAGAATTCATCTCCAAGTATTTCACTGACAACTGGGACACAGACACTTGTAGTTTGTTGGAGTGGGAAGCACTGAAAGCAGTACTGAGTGATGTGTGCTTGGGGCTTTGGTGAGGGCTAGGGCCAATATTCACAGGGCTTTGATGGAAACAGAGGCACCACTAGGTCAGCAGGAGACTGTGGTCCAGTTGCAGCCTGGGATATTACCCACACTCACAGATGCTCAAACACACCACACACATCTCATTGAGCAACTGCGTTGCTTTTCTTATGAAACATGACAAACTGAGATGCACGCGAGGAAGATCAGTCAGGTCAACTACTGGCCTGCCTCCTAGGTGGCATAACAACAGCGCAGCACATGAAGATAATTGGGGATCACCTGCACCGTAAGTGCACTAGTGAGGCAGCCATCCATGAATCCTTCACAGTGTATTGTTATGGCCTATACATTCCCCCCATAGTCTGTGCGCAAGGTAGATACTTCCTAACAGGATTTAATCTGCCTGTACTTGATCCTGAGCTTGTGCGGTGATCTACAACCCGTTAGCTGGTACCGAAGATACACAGAGTGATTATGCACCATGCCATGTTGACAACTCCGGGGATAGACGGCCTTCCATCTAAGCTCTACGAGGCCTATGAGCTT